>NW_027397067.1:30628207-30639313 GCF_003265705.2 Callorhinus ursinus
GGTTTTTTCAATTCTCTTTAAAAAAAAATGGTGGCATTCTTTTAAAGTCAAGTGAGAATGTTCTTAATTGCTAATCCTAGCGAAGGAACTAGAATACAGTAATTTGTTATAGAACAGTCACACATCTTGTTTTCATGATAGTTACAATGCTTATTTCTCCATTATCTCCTTTTTATATGTTTCTCCAGTATCTCATCTTCTATATTAACTCTTTTCTTGTGACATTTTAGATATTAAGTAGTTTTTAAAAAGGCTTAATTTTGAGATGCCACATTCTCCACTGGTGAGGAATAGTGGTAAAAAATAAAAATATACTGGCAGCTGCAGAAGTATTCAGAAGTATGTCTGGTAATTTATTGCTGTACATATACTATTTTAGCTGGAGCCACACTAGATTTATTTTCCAATTTTTTTAAAGATTTTATTTATTTATTTGACAGAGAGAGACACAGTGAGAGAGAGAACACAAGCAGGGAGAGGGAGAAGCAGGCTTCCCACGGAGCAGGGAGCCTGATGCGGGGCTCGATCGCAGGACCCCGGGATCATGACCTGAGCTGAAGGCAGACACTTAACGACTGAGCCACCCAGGCGCCCCCATTTTCCAATTTTTTGTTGTGGTAAAATACCTGTAGCACAATAATACCTGGACCATTCTTAAATGTACAGTTCAGTGGCATTAAATACATTCATATTGTTGTAGAACCATCATGACCATCATTTCCAGAACTCTTTCTCTTGCACAACTGAAATGCTATACCTACTAAACAATAATCCGATTGTCCCCTTCTCCCCGCCCCTGGCAACCACTATTCTTCTTTTGGTCTCTATGATTTTAACTGCTCTAAGTACCTCACCTAAGTGGAATCATACAGTATTTGTGTTTTTGCGACTGGCATATTTCACTCAGCATAAATTCCGTAAGTTTCATCTGTGTTGTACCATGTGTCAGAATTTCCTTCCTTTTTAATACTTAATAATATTCCACTGTATGTAAATACCACATCTTGCTTATCCATCTGTCAGTGGACCTTGAATTCTTCTACATTTAATTATTGTGAATAATGTTGCTATGAATATGGGTACACTAATATCTCTTTGAGATACTGCTTTCAATTTTGGGAGTATATACTCAGAAGCAGAATTGCTGGATCACATATTTACATTTTTAATTTTTTGAGGAACTGCCATACTGTTTTCTACAGCAGGTATATCATTTTATATTCCCATCCATGATGCACAATTTCTCAACATTTTCACCAACACGTTGTGTTTTTTTTTAAGATTTATTTATTTATTTTAGAGAGAGCGAGTGCATGGAGGGTCAGAGGGAGGAGGAGAGAGAGAATCCTCAAGCAGACCCCACTGAGCAAGGAGCTCAACACAGGCCTCGATCCTAGGACCCGAGATCATGACCTGAGCTGAGCTGAAACAAAGGGTTGGCTGCCCAATGGACGGAGCCACCCAGGCACCCCTGGTTTGTTTTTTTAATAGTAGCCATCATAATGGATGTGACATGGTATCTCACTGTAATTTTTATTCACATAATCACTACTGATTGGTAGTGTTGAACATTTTTTCAGGTGCTTATTGGACATTTGTATATCTTCTTTGGAAAAAGATCTTTTCAAGTCCTTTGCCCATTTTTGAATTAGGTTGTTTGTTTTATTTGTTATTGAGTTTTAGGAGCTCTCTATACATTCTGTATCTTAATTCCTTATCAGATATATGATTTGCAAATATTTTCTCCCATTCTGTGAGTTGACTTGTTACTCTGTTGATAGCATATATCAACACAATGGATACACACAGATTTTTAATTTTCATGAAGTCTGGTTTGTCTATTTTTTCTTTTGTTGCCTGTGCCACTGGTTTCATATTCAAGAAATTGTTGCCGAATCCAGTGTCATGAAGCTTTTACCTTATGTTTTCTTCTAAGAACTTTATAGTTTTAGGTCTTATATTTAGGTCATGGATCCATTTGAGTTCATTTTTGCATACGATGGTAAGTAAGGGTCCAACTTCATTCTTTTGCATGTGATATCCAATTTTTTTGGCACCATTTGTTGAACACTGTCTTTTACCCATTGATTGGGTACATTCATTGAAAATTATTTGACCATGTATGTGAGGGTTTATTTCTGGATTCTCTATTCTATTCCACTGGTCTATATGTCTGTCTTTATGCCAGTACTACACTGTTTTAATTATAGTAGCTTTGTAGTAAGTTTTGAAATCAGGAAGTATGAGTAATCCAGTTTTGTTCTTCTTCTTCAGAATTTGGTTCTTTGTGGTCCCGTTAGATTCCATATGAATTTTAGAATGGGTTTTCTATTTCTGCAAAAAATGTCATTGGGATTTTGATAGGGATTCCATTAAATCTATAGATAGCTCTGGGTAGTATTGACATCTTAACAATATTAAGTCTTCCAGTCTATGAAATATGGGATATCTTTCCATTTATTTATGTCTTTTAAAAATTTCTTTTAGAAATGTTTTGTAGTTTGCATAGTATGAATCTTTTACCAAAAGTTAATTCCTTTAAGTTAAATTAAGTTAATTCCTACATATTTTATTCTTTTTGCTGCTGTTATAAATGGAAATGTTTTCTTAATTTACTTCTCAGGTTGTTCATCATTAGGGTATAGAAACACAACTGCTTTTTGTGTGTTGATCTTGTATCCTGCTGCTTTGCTGAATTCCTTTATTCTAATAGGTTTTTTTTCAGGTGGGTGGAATCTCTAGGGTTTTCTTCATATAAGATCATACCATCTGTGAACAGAAATAATTTTACTTCTTCTTTTTCAGGTTGGATACCTTTTTTTTTCTTGCCGAATTATTCTGACTAATACTTGCAGTAACATATTAAATAGAAATAGAAGAAGCTGACATCTCTGTCTCATTCCTGGTTATAGAGGAAGAGCTTTTAGGTTTCGAATGTTCAATGTGGAGTTTTCATATTTGGTTTTTGTTATGTTAAGGTAGTTTCCTACTATTCCTAGTCTGTTGAAGGTTTTTACATGAAAAAGTACTGAATTTTGTCAAATGCCCTCTCTTCATCACATGAGATGACCACATAGTTTTCCCCCCTTTCCTTGTGATAATGCAATACATTACATTGACTGATTTTTGTATGTTGAACCATGCTTGCATTCCTGGAATAAATTTCAATTAGTCTTGGTGTATGATCCTTTTAAAATACTGCTGAATTCTGTTTGCTAGCATTTTGTGGAGCATTTTTGCATCAAAATTTATATGGGATATTGCTCTCTATTTTTTTTCTTCTTCAGCTGTCTTTGTCTGGATTTGGCATCTGGGTAATATGGCTTCATAAAAAGAATCGGAGAGTCTTCCTTTTTCTTCAGTTTTTTTTTGTTTTTTTTTTTTGGAAGAGTTTGAGATGGATTGACATTAGTTCTCTAATTTGATAGAGTTCATCAGTGAAACCATTAACCCCTGGAACTTTTCTTTATCAGGTATTTGGTTACTGATTCAGTCTCCTTACTTGTTCCAGGTCTATTCAGATTTGCTATTTCTTCATGGTTTAGTCTTAGTAGGTTTTGTATTTCTAGGAATTTGTTCATTTTATCTAGGTTATCCTATTTGTTGGTATACGATAGTGTTCTCTAATCTTTTCTATTTCTGTAGAATCAGTAGTAATGTCCCTAGTTTCATTCTGATTTTAGTAATTTGAGTCTTCTGTCTTTTTTTCTTAGTCCATCTAGCTAAAGGCTTGTCAATTTTGTGGATCTTTTGAAAAACAAAATTTTGGGTTTGGTTGATTTTCTCTCTTATTTCTATTTCCAATTTCATTCATCTTTGCTCTGATTTTTATTATTTCTTTCTGCTGGCTTTGGGTTCAGTTTTTTCTTGTTTTTCAAGTTTCTTAAATTGTAAAGTTAGGTTGTGGATTCAAGAACTTCTCTCTTTTTTTCTTTTTCTCTTCTAATAGAAGCATTTTAGCTATAAATTTCCCACTTAGCACTATTTTCACTGTGTCCCATAAGTTTTGATATGTTGTGTTTCAGTTTTCATTCATCTCTAAGTATTTTCTAATTTCTCTTTTTATTTTTTCTTTGATCCATTGGTTGGTGTTTAATTTCCACAAATTTGTGAATTTTCCAGTTTTCCTTCTATTATTGATTTCTTACTTCATCACATTATGTTCAAAGAAGATATTTTGTATCTCTGTCTTTTTAAATGTATAGAAACAATCTGTATTCTTTATATCATGGAGAATGTTCCATGTACACTTGAGAATAATATGTATTCTGTTGTTGTTAGGTTGAGTTTTCTATATATGTCTGTTACACCTACTTGGTTTATTGTGTTTTTGAAGTCTGCTATTTCCTTACATGTGTTCTGTCTGGTTGTTCTATCCTTTGTTGAGAGAGATTTGAATTCTCCAAGTATTGTGGAACTATCTATTTCTCTCTTTAATTCTGGCAAATTTTTTGTTATTGAGATATAAAAATTCTGTCATTTTTTGCTTTACATATTTTGATGTTCTATTTCTGGGTAAATGTTTATAATTATATATTCTTGATGTATTGAAATTTTCATTAATATACAAAAAGTCTATTTTGTTTGTTATTAGTATAGCCACCTCTCCTCTCTTTTGGTTACTATTTGCATGTAATATTCTTTTCTATCCTTTGGCTTTCAACTTCAGATCTTTGGATCTAAAGTTAGTCTCTTGCAGATAGCAGAAAGTTGAACTATGTTTTTTTATTCTTTCTGCCAATCTCTGTCTTTTGATTGTAGTGTTTAATCTATTTATATTTAAATAATTACTGATAAGGAGGAATTTACTTCTGTCATTTTGCTGTTTGTTTTCCTTGTGCTTTGTAGCTTTTTTTATCCCTCATGTCCTGCATTACTATTTTCATTTTTGCTTAATTGATTTTTGTAATGAAACATTAAAATTCCTTTCTTGTTTCCTTTTGTATATTTTCTATAGCTGTTTTCTTTTTTTATTTCCATGGGAATTACATTTAACATTCAAATGTTATAACTAATTCTAATTTGAATTAATGCCAGCTTAACTTGAAAAACATGCAAAATCTGCTTGGCATTTGCCAAGTTGTTCTATCATAAAACTAATTAATAAGCAATAAATTACAGTTATCTTTCATGGCCTAGCTCAAATACATCTTCTATGTTGCAAATTTTTCTGAATACTCTAGCACATGTTGGTCCTGCTTGCCTTTGACTTCCTTCAGTCCACTGACTATACCACATAATTTAGCATATAATTCATTTCTTCCCCTATATTGCATCTTCACTCCTTCTGTTAAAATTTATTGAGGGATTACCATGCTTTAGGCACTGTACTAGATTCTGGATATACATGTAAGTGATCTGCTCTAGAGGCAGTGATAACCTAGTGAATGGGAAAGATGAGAAATGGGAATGTGGTAATTAATATCTTGTTATAGTAAGAACATATACATTTTTCTGTGGTCATGGGGAGGAAAGTTTTAACCCTTCCTAGATTTGGGGGAAAGGGGGATAAGGGTAGAGGGAAGAGAAGGAAATATCAGGACAGTTTTCCAAGGTAATGTGATGGTATTCATGCTATTTCTCTACTACATTGAGGTTATGAATATGGGTTGTCATTCTTTCTGTGTTCCATACCACACCTAGCACAAATAAGATAGTTCACTTACTCATTCAAGAATCATTTATTAAGCTCTGACTCTCCTGTTCACTGTGCCAGTATCTAGGGACCCAGCTATAAATCTGACACAATCCTTGCCTTTGAGATGCTCTCAATAATGGATTTTTTTTTCCCTGCTGCCTGCCATTTTTCTTTGTTTGACTCCATGTAAATCCTTTTAATGTATTCTGCATTAGGGAGAGGGCTGGTGTATGAACAAATGGATAGATTCATAATTGGATGTAAGGTCAATATTGTGTTTTTCACATCTAACTAACTAGAGAGATGGTCACTAATAAGCTATCCAGGCACTGTGCATACTCCTTCACCAGCCATTTCCTCTACCCATAGAGTCTGGCTAGGAGTGCTATAAACACATTGCTTAAAAGCTAGACCCCAAAGATAAAAAACATCACTACCTGACAACCATCTCGGGGGCTTACATGTTCCAACTCAAGACTTCACAATCTATTTTTTCCTTCAGCAGCAATGCACCTGAGTGATAACTTTCACAAGTGCCTCACAAACCCCTGAGTAATTCGCATGTGCAAGTGATAACCTCTCTCTCCCACTCAAGAAAGCAAATAAAAGAACAAGTTTGTGAAAAAACAATATTTTACAGGATAATATTGAATTTAAGTAATTTATTTTTAAAAGCAAAATAATTCATAAATTTTTGTACTTTATTATGGATAGTAACTTACTTTGACATACCACACAATGGTTCAAGTCACAATAATGACTTGGGTGAAAATCACTGTTCTAAACAGGCTAGGTCACCTGTTCAAGACTGATGCATAATTTTCAAAGAAAAATTTAAGTCAGTAATGCTTTGGACTTTGGAAGAAGTATTTCTAAGCCAGAAATTGTAGGAAGGAAATATCAGGACAATTTTCCAAGGTAATGTGGGAACTGGAGAAAAGAAAGGATATGCTGGCCTATCATGTCATCTAATTCTCACAGTTTCCAAAGACTAAGTGAATAGCTTTTTGAACCTTTCGTATCTACTTCAAGATATAGATCGACTCTATATCCACATATCTGTTTTTCTGAGAAGTATCTTCTTGATCTTATCTCTCTTCCTTTAAGAGTAGAATCTTCTTTATGTTTCTGTATATATGTTGGTAGAAGCAATGTCAGACAATGGAAGATTCTGTGAGCTTCAAAGAAGTCCCAGGCAGGATAAATTTGAGCAGTGATACTCTAAGATATCTACTGTATCTATGGCCTTAGTGTTATGAAAATATAGAAGGAAAAAAATCAACTTATCTAGCGAATTTACATTGGACTGGATCTTCTTACTCTATGCTTCCATACCATCTGAAAAATAAGAATTAAACTTGAAGTGTAAATTTTCAAAAATAACTAGATCCACAAATACACATAATTAAAAGTGGCGCCTAATGCAACTTTGTAAAAGAACCAGTAAGGGATGAGGAAATTTCAAGATGAGGGAAGGGAGAATTCTAGACAGAAAGAAGCAGAACACACACACACACACACACACACACAAAACTAGAGGCAAGGCAGTATGAAAATTGCTTGGTATGATTGAAGCCAGAAGTGGAAAGACAATAAGAGCAATGATAAAACTAGACAGATGAGAAAAGGCAAGCATAAGACAAACATGCATGCCATGCTACGGAGATTGGACCTTCTCTGGATGCAATGGGCACCACTAAAATGTTTTAATCAGTGAGTGTCCAGGTCAGATTTTTATGGTATAAATATCATTTATGAAGTCCACAGGGCTTGGAAAAGAGAAGGGAGAACTGAGAGTAGAAGAGGGAGATTTATTAGGAGAGCCCTGAAGTAATTATAAAAAAAGTTTGGTGGTATTGGCAATGGGAATGAGAAAAGCAAACATTAAAGAAATTTTAAGTTAATAGAATCAACATGATTTTTAAAAAATAAAATAGATGCTGTGGAGTGAGGAAGAACACATATTCAATGATGATTTTAAGATTTATGGAATGGGAAATTAGACAAAACATCCTGATATTCACTGAACTTTGGAAAATAGGATGGTGAACAAGTTTTAGGGAGTGGGTGGAAGGGGGCAGCAATAGTAGAACATGTTGAGTTGAGGTGGCTGGGACATCCACTTGATTGCCTTCAAGTCTTTCTTTTTTCTAAGTCTCCCTTATCCTTGGATGATCTTATCACCATTGATGAATTAAGTTACCACTGGGATATTGTTGGCTCCTAGATCTATATCCCAGCCAGGGTTGCTGTCTTGAATTTCAGATTCTGTGTCTATTCCCTGTTTAGCTTTATACATTTCAACCCTAAACCTCAGTTTCCTCATCTGTGAACAGGAATACTAAAATCTCCTTATAGGATTATTTTGATGATAAATGAAGTAAAGCATGCAAAGTGACTGGGACCAAAGTAAGTGCTTAATAAATATTGGTGTGTCCAGAATTGTCCTAATTAGTTCCTACAAGTCTTCTCTTTTAGAGTTCTTCAATCCTCCAGTGAACCCAAAGTGAGAGTCTGACTCTCTGTTTTCACAAAGAAAGTAAATTCTTATGCTCAGGAACTGACTTCACCTCTTCTGGCCTCTTCATATCTTGGTGTTGTGCATAAAATAATTATTCAGAAAATAATGGACTTAAAGTAAGCATCACAAACAGAATTCTAGCAACTGCAGCACACTAACAGATTTTGGCTGACTAAAATATAAGTATGCAGTCTGGAAATTTTAATCTGTGTGTGTGGAACTCCAGTAATTTCTAGAGTAGCTTCAAAGTTTCCACAAAAGGCAGAAGAAACCTCTCTCTCTCTAACACACACCCGCACATGCGCATGCCTCTGTCTGGGAAGCCTCATTATCATTTTTGTCTGTTTTTTTAAATTTGGGATTCCATGGAGATTTTATTTGAATAAAAAGTTCCAGAACATATTCAATATTTTATTTAATAAAAAAGTTCCACTAGTAGAAAAAAGAAAAATTTGGAAACCACTATAAGAACATTTGCATCATTACTCATTACAAACTGTCATCTCTTTTCTGGAATGAACATTATGGGATTATTTGCACTTAATTTTTGAGATTCCAGAGGTAGCTTTGTTTACCAGTAACTTTTCAGATTAAAATTTATGTTCTAGAAATCTTATTCTGCAATATGTATTGCTGTTCTTTCTGTCAATGCCCTAGGACAGGTAGGTGTGAAATGGCAGGATTTGGCCCAGCTGGCTGTGGGCCACTTCACTACACTTAAAACTACCTTAGGTCCTTGAGAGATAGTTACTTGACTGTAAACATGCTGCATAAGGAACACGTATTCAGGGATAACAAATTTATCATCTCCTACCTAAGACAATGGAAAATTCATGAATATTTATTTTTTACCTTGGATTACCATGAAAAATCATATTACTTACATGAGAAACAAAGCAAAAATACAATTTTCCTATTTCCTTCATTGAATTATGAGTAAGAAATGATCCAGCACAATAAATGAATCATTACATCACCTTCTAAATCTAAAAAGTTTTATTTAATGAACACATCCACATTGAATAAAATCAGTTTGGGGAAAATTAGTCGCTTGCTTATTAGTAGGAAATAACAATACATGTTTGGACAATATAGCCAACAGAAGTTCGATGCAAACTTCAGCTCCATGTCCCTTGACTTATGCTCTCTCATAAATTCTGGTAGAAGTGACGCCTTTCATGACACATTCCTAGACACACAAAAAAAATTCTTGATCAATCACGGGACTAAACCATGGGTTATTTATTTTCTCCTTTAATGTTGGGAAAGAAACAGTATTTATTTGAAAATATTCATTCTGAGATCCTATATATACCTGATATTGTAGTAAGTTAGGGAGATATGGAGACCGAGAAAACACAAGTCTTCCCCTCAAGGAACTTTACAATGTATAATGAGTGAGAAATATAACAGGAAATGCATCATACAATATGGTGTGTGCTGAGAGCAGTCACAGAATGCTTCTTGGGGGACAGCACACCTCGACTGAACTTAAAAGCATGAAGGGCAATTGCCAGAGCGAAACCATAATCCCAATGGAATCACCTTTTTTGTTCTATGCAAGCAAGCATGACTGTTTCTTTAGATAGAATAGTGATTATAAGATGACCTAGCAGTAGAGTCTAGAATTAAGCAACTAGAAGAGACTCACCACCACCAGTTTGTCATCCACTCGTTTTCTCTTTATGGTGGTTGATTTTCCATCCCACTTCTGCACCTGTACCAGGACTCCTCCATCTAACGTTATGATGCTCTGTGAGCATAGTAAAAAATTATTACCATTGGTATATGGTAGAGGAAAATAAAATAAAAAATACACCACCTTTGAATGAAGGAATATTTTGAGGTCATTAGTCACTCAAAATTGTAAGGATATATTAAAACAAAAAAAATGTCAAAAACGATAGCATACAAATAATACATTATGATCAAAAAATTATACAAAAACACATACTTGAAATAATACTGTAAAAATATAGATAATAAATTTATGTTGAGATGACAGTCTTATAGGTGATTTTTCTCCTTTTTTGCTTCTAGTCTTTCATGAACATTCTCTAACATTGTTATGTTATTTTAATTCACTTCAGATAATCTGTATATTGTATGACAAATAAATTGTGTTAATCACTTTTTTTAAAAGAATAAAGACAACTTTATAGAAAGGAGAAGATTCACTAACTAAATATCAAAGGCAACATGGTTTAAATCTAGGAAGTCAGGGATCTTTGACCTGTGATAGAATAGTTCCCCTCCTTTTATACAAAATGGCTTCTTCTAGGCAGCAGTCTTTTAGAAACCATGCTTTTATTCTGCTCCAATTCCTTCTTCCTCACCTTGACTTTTCTGTCATCTGCAGTAACTTCATCAAATTCCTGGCCCAGTTTGAAGGAAATCTCAGTATTTTTAAAGGTACTTTCTGATTTAATGGTGATCACATCCCCATTCACACTGATGATCATGTTGGGTTTGGCCATGCCAGCCACTTTCCTGGTGGCAAAGCCCACTCCTACAGTTGGGAAAAGAAAAAAGAAATGTCAAGTCCACAGTTTTCCTTCACAACTTTAACAAAGTCAGAACTGCAGTGTATGTGTGTGTTTGTGTATGTGTGTGTTTGTGTATGTATAGGTAGGTTAGTGTGTACAGGTGGGGGTGTGTGCATAAAAGGAAAAAGATACCAGTGAGTTTCTTTTTTCTTTTTTTTTTTTTTTAAAGATTTTATTTATTTATTTGAGAGAGAGAGAATGAGAGATAGCACGAGAGGGAGGAGGGTCAGAGGGAGAAGCAGACTCCCCGCCGAGCAGGGAGCCCGATGTGGGACTCGATCCCGGGACTCCAGGATCATGACCTGAGCCGAAGGCAGTCGCTCAACCGACTGAGCCACCCAGGCGCCCCCTGGTGAGTTTCTTAAAAGCCTCATAAGACAGCAGCTGCAGATAAGTAAAGC
>NW_027397067.1:30639413-30729129 GCF_003265705.2 Callorhinus ursinus
GAGTTTCTTAAAAGCCTCATAAGACAGCAGCTGCAGATAAGTAAAGCAGGCTAATATTCAAAGAAACCCATGGCACGACTAAGTGTAGGTCTACCTAAATTTCTTCTTCTGCGCAGATACAACTCCACAGGAGATACATTGTTAATTTTGAGAAAGATGAAGTCTTCTGAAATATATATATATATATAGTCACTACACTCTCTAACTGGCCACCTCAACCATTAGGGCAGCAACTATCATTTTGCTCAACTCATGAAACACCTGGGTCATCTTGACCTTTCCTTTTTGGAAAACAAAAATCCATAGTCAAAGACAGAATTCTCAATAGGGTTTTTAAAACAAATACAGAGTTACTCCACTTAAAAATAATCTGTTTGGGTGTACAAAAGTCACATTTCATGGCATTTGCTGCCAAGTCCTATTTTCTTGGCTTTTCCAAATCACTACAAAATGAAGATTTTGATTAATTTCTCCAAAAGGCAAAATTGAAAAGAATCACTATTTTAGTAAGTTTAGAATTCAATACCTTGATTCTCAATCACCTCAGCTGCAAACCCCTCTTTTAAAAAGGGAACTTTTTCTTATGTAAGTAAGGTAAGGGATGAACAATTTACAACTTAATGTAGACAGTGGGAACTTGCTGTCACTGCATATGCTATACAGAATTTATGACAGTCGTAGATGTGTTGAATTTCGTAACACATGTACGTAAACCTAAGCTACTTCTCTTACTAAAGACTACTTATCTATACCAAAGGTTAGGTAGAGGGGTAAGAGGGAGAAAAATACTGTACAAAACAAGTGATGCTGAGGCTTTTACTTAGCTACCTCTCTGAAAAAATGGCTGCAGGTGGAAAGATATCTGGCTTCATCAAGTCCTGGCTCTGTTACAAAATATAACTTCACATATGTGGAGTGAGTCAGCATAATGAATGGTTGCAGCATTAAGTATAATTCCAGAATGGCTGACCTTGGGAAAAATCACAATCTCCATAGTCCTTCTTTGACTGATGAAAGTAATACCTGCTGACTGATTGATCATCAGTTAGAGCAACTAATTTCAGGAGATATCTTATTGTCTTTCATTATCCCCAGTACTTTATAATTTTAAAACACAGTGGTATAAGAATTTACATATAAATGTTAAAAGTATAAAATGTTCCTAAAAATCAATAGCAAAATAGCCTGAAATCCTGACATTTCTATATCAGCACATACCAATTAGTTTATTGAATCATGGTTAGTTGATATTCTAGAAAGTTAGGTCTCTTATGCTGAAGTCCCTAAATTCCCTCCTGTCTATAAACAAGGAAAATAGTAGTACTTACTGGCAAGGAAAATGTATATATACTATATAATTTAGGGAAAGGTGAAGTCTTGAGATAGGGAGATTAAATCCTAACCCCTGTAAACCTCCCCATCTCAAGTTGCTACCCCTGGATACGACCTTATCGTGCATAAGGGTGTGAGGAGAAGGGCTTTCAAGGTAGAAGCTGTCTGAGTGAAAACGAGCCTCCGTACCCCCTTGATTCACCACAGTAATTATCCAGGGAACATTCACATAACACACTGGCAATATTAGCAGAATCTAAAACCCTGAAAGTCTCCATTATCAAGGAGGAGGTATGTTATGGATATAACATTGTCCTTTTGACTTGATAATCCTATGGCATCCCATGTAATTCCTAGTCAAAAAAATATTTAACCCCTTAAGACAACGTATTTTCTGAAATTAAGATTTTGGCTCCCATAAAACAGCCACGCATTTTAACAGATTGACAGTGAGAAAATGAAATAATTAATATATGTTTACTTTAAAAATTACATTAAAAAAAGAGAAATATAGTGTGCTTTCAGCTTCAAATAGAAATTATTGAACTCTAGGAAATAAAAATCATCTTATTTATTTTATATGCAAGAGGGAATGAAAGAGAAACAGGCAAAGAGCCAAGTAAAACAAAGATACCCCAGTTTAGCAGTGAAATAAAATCTTGTCATTTCTGTGGACCATAAAAATTCCAGTTAGACCCTTTTTCATATTGGTTCACCTGTAGGAAACATTAGTTGTGACTTTGGTCTAGAATGTTTCTACAAACAAATAATTCTCACTTGCTACTTTTATAGCCTCTGTATAGAAAGCAGCATTTCCTATCTGGCCAATACTTCCAGAATGAAAAGCAGCCATAAACCCCTCTTCCCCCAGAGAAAAAGTTATAAATCCAGTCCCCCCACAGCGGAGTTTCTTACCCACTTCTTTCATGTAATCATCAAAGTTTTCACTGGAGCTAAGTTTCCAGGTACCAACAAAGGCATCACACATTTTATGAGCTTTCTAGAATTATCTTCAAGATGAGAAAAAGAGCTGTGGCTCTCAGGAAGGTGCTATGACCTTCTTGAGTCCAGATAACTTCCTTTTAAAGATACGCAGGTCATGTGATCTTAGGCATAACCAATTGGGGACAGTATCAGATCATTTCCTTCATTACCAGCCTCTGCAATTTTTACTCTGAGTCATGTTTTTAATAGAAATTTCTCAACTTTGGTTCTCCCTGGCAAATGGTCATTTGACTTAGAGTACAAATTATTTGTCAGCGTTCACAAAATATTTTCAACATTCCTATTATGAGTTTAATGCTCAGTACATTGAATTTGTACCTATTATTTCCATACATATTTATCCCCGTGTAGAGTAGGTTAATTTTCCTGGGATGAACTTTGACCCCCTTTTCTGGAGTTTCTATTAAAATTACAGTTATGTGGTTCTTTTGAATTAAGGAACCTAAGAATTATCTTAGATTCTTCAGTAATTGCAAAGGCTCTTTGGGACAGTGCTGTCTTGGGACTTACTTGCCAATTAAAATGAAATAAATAATGGCATCTTAAAGTACCTCAGATTTCTCATTTCAAATGTTTGGCATGAGTGAAAAAGAAATTATGCACCAGGAATCTGTCAATTTAATTAATAATGACTTAATCTCACTCTTTCCACCCCATAAATGAGAGCATAGCATTTATTTCCATAGTATTGGGGCTTTAAAAAAAATAGGCCCCCTTCCAAAATATGCTCCTCATACTGAGAAAATTCAGCCAGTTCCTGAATTATGTTATTATGAGCTCAAAATTTATCCAGCTCTCAATGGTGTTGCTTTACTTGAAAATGATCAGAAGTGGTGGGTGGCCACACAATATCAAAATTTTATTTCCTTCTTTTACACAGTGAATAATTCATGAGATTACTTTTCTAAAGTATTCCTGTCTTTCAGTCTCCTCCTACCCCATACCAGAATGATGGAAGATGTTCATATGTGCATCAAACTGCCATGAACATACCCAGATTTTAGAAAAGAAAAAAGAAATAAAAATATTGCATCATGATGAATCACTACACTGTGTACCCCACTGCGTAGTACCTGCAGCACACACAATTGATTCACAGACCCATGTAAGTATCCAGAGGGCTTCCCAGAAATGTTTGAGGCAGAGGGTTCTATAAAGGACAGGTTTTTTTTCTGTAGGCAAACAAGTTGCTATAAAGGCCTGATAAAGTATGTTACAACAGTAAGTTTTAATTGTTGCATTTTTTTAATGGCACGGTAATAATGTTCATCCACTCTGGACTGTTGCATAGATACATGGACTGTGGGTGATGTACCATTCCGGGTAGACTTGCTATTAAAAATTCATCTGTTTCCCATTGAACAAGTAAATAAAAATGATCAACCTTAATACAGTGATAACTTGACAATGTTCTCAATTAATAATGGTTTGCTTTTTTGTTTTGGCTTGGTTTTGGGTTATCTTTTTTAAGATTTTCTTAAGAGAAGTTTTAGGTTTATAGCAAAATTGAGAGGAAGGTACAAAGATTTCTCATGTACCCCCTGCCCCCACACATTCACAGCCTCTCCCATGATCAACATCACTCACATTTTTTACCAAGGATGAACCTACATTTGACACATCATAATCACCCAAAGTCTATAGTTTATGTTAGGATTCACTTTTGATGTTGTACATTCTGTATGTTTGGACAAAGTATAATGACCTGTATCTATCATTATAATATCATAGAGTATTTTCACAGCCCTAAGAATTCTCTGGGCTCTGCCTATTCATCTCCTTACCACATCCCTAAGCCCTCAACCTGTGCAAGCACTAATTTTTACTGTCTCCATCATTCTGCCTTTTCCAGAATATAGTTGTGTATGTGGCCTTTTCAGATTGGTTTCTTTTACTTAGTAATATGCATTTAAGTTTCCTCCAGGTCTTCTCATGGCTTCATAACTCATTTCTCATTACTGCTGAAAAATATTCCATTGTCTAGACATACTATAGTTTATGTCATTCACCTACTGGAGGACATTTTGATTATTTCCAAGATTTGGCAATTATGAATAAAGCCGCTATATGCATCCACATGCAGGTTCTTGTGTAGACATAAGTTTTCAACTCCTTTAGGTAAATATCAAGGAGCATGATATAGTAAGAGTATGTTTCATTTTGTAAGGAGCCACCAAACTGTCTTTCAAAGTGGCTATACCATTTTGCATTCCCACTAGCAATGGATGAGAGGTCTGTTGCTCACTAGTATTTGGTGTTATCAGTAGTCTAGATTTTGGCCATTCTAATAGATGTAGAGTGGCATCACATTGCTAGTTTGCATTTTCCTGATGGAGTATGATGTGGAGCATCTTTTCATATGCTTATTTGCCCTCTGTACATCTTATTTGGTGAGGTGTCTGTTAAGGTGTTTGGCCCATTTTTAATTGGGTTGTTTGTTTTCTTATTGTTGAGTTTTAAGAGTTCTTTGTATATTTTGGGTAGTAGTTCTTTATCAGATATATTTTTTGCAAGTATTTTCTCCAGCCTTTGAATAATGGTTTACTTTTCAGGATATATGTTGATGCTTTACTTTTAGTAACAAATTACTTCAGACAGGTTTTCAAATGATTATCACACTTGAATAATATATCATGTATATTTTAACACTGCAATTTAAACTTTTTTTTTAGAGATGGACTGCCCAAACATTGCAGTCTTTAATCACATGTGGTTCCTGAATACTGGAAATGTGGCTAGTATGATTCAGAAATTGAATTTTTAATTTTACTTACTTTTAATGAAAATTTAAGAAATGATCCTTATACAGTTATTGAGAAACTTTTAAATATATGTGGGAGAACCTGAATATGTGAATCTACTCTTCCAATTATAGAAATGTCTAAATTTATGAAATCTAAGTGTCAATCAAGCATTTCAAAAGAAAATTTAGAATCTGAATTGAGATGTACTAATAGTATAAAATGCACACTGAACTTTGAGGACAATATAAAAAAGTACAATATCTCATTAAAATTCTTGCACTGATTATATAAACTATGAAATGTTGAAATTATGACATTTTTGATATTTTGGGCTAAATAAAATACATTACTAAAATTAATTCAATAAATTAATGTTTCTTTTCACTTTCTTAACCTGGCTACTAGAAAAATTTATTTATTTATTTATTTATTTATTTATTTATTTATTTATTTTAAAGATTTTTATTTATTTATTTGACAGAGAGAGACACAGGGAGAGAGGGAACACAAGCAGGGGAGTGGGAGAGGGAGAAGCAGGCTTCCCTCCGAGCAGGAAGCCCGATGCAGGACTGGATCCCAGGACCCTGGGATCATGACCTGAGCCGAAGGCAGATGCTTAACGCCTGAGCCACCCAGGCGCCCCATAGAAAATTTTAGATTACACATATGGCTCACATTATGTTTCTATTGAGTAGCACTATTTTAGAGTCACATAGTGACACAAACGTTTATTTGTTTATTCAACGTGTGTGTCAGGAACTTGGCCAGCCATTGGGGATTCAGTATGGGCAACCTTACCAGGCACTTGCTGGTTCTCATAGAGCTTACATTCTAGTTCTGGAGAAGATAATATACAAGGAGATAAATAAGCCAACATCAGGTGATTTCAAGAGAAAACAGAACGAGGTAATCTGACGTGACTGCTCTGCGGGTTGGCAACACTAGGTGGGGCAGCTCAGGGAGGTCAGTCAGAGGAGATGGACAATGGAGCTGATACCTAGAGGATGAAAAGAAAAGAGCCATGGAAAGATAAAAGACAAAACATGTTCCAGACAGAGGGAACAGCAGGAGTTTGCGGATTCCATTCTCGTTCATTACAGTTTCACCTAAACATGACCACCAGTACTAACCCATGACAAACATAGACATATGTTCTTCTAAAACCATGACAAAAGTACATATATATGTTCCTGGTGAGCAGAGTCCAAACTCCATTAAGGCAGGAGGTTTTATTGTGATTATTTACTGGTGCATACCCAATAGCTAAGTATTCAATAAAATTGAATTGAGGGTCCAGTAACACTCCTGTAAAATTACCTCAGGAATATTTCTATGGGCTATTAGCTTCATGTTCCTATTTTAACATATTTAGTGTCTGATCATTGCTGGAGAAATGGCATATTGAAATTTTCTAGAAACACAACTGGCTCCTTTATTGATTTCATATCAACAAAAATAGTAACCTATGGTATAGGAACTTGGTAACTTAAATAGCAATGAAAGAATTAATATAGAAGAAGGTTGTTTGGGTCTACATGAAAAAATTTCACCTTATCAGTTGTGTAGAGTAACAAAGTAAGCTTGCCAGAGTTACTCAAGGGATGGTGTCTTTGAAAGCAGCTCAGCTTATGTTCCAAACACATGGGCCATCCTGTGGAATGCTAATATTCTATGAACAAGTCCACTAAGTTATGTATCATATAAGACAGAGATTTCCTTCAAACAAGAAGCTTTCCAGAAATTATTTTTAAGTTTTTTATTTTAATTCCAGTATAGTTAAGTACAGTGTTATATTAATTTCAGGTGTACAATATAGTGATTTAATAATTCTACACATTACTCAGTGCTCATCGTGATAAGTGTGCTCTTTAATCCCCATCACCTCTTTCACCCATCCCCCACCCACCTCCCCCTCCAGTAATTATCACTTTGTTGTCTATAGTTAAGAGTCTGTTTCTTGGATTGTCTCTCTCTCTCTCTCTCTCTCTTTTTTTCCCTTTGTTCATTTTTTTTCTTAAATTCCACATATGAGTGAAATCATGTGGCATTTGTCTTTCTCTGACTGACTTATTTTGCTTGGCATTATACCCCCCAGCTCCATCCATGTTGTTGCAAATGGCAAGATTTCATTCTTTTTTAGGGCTGAGTAATATTCCACTATATATGTATATACCACATCTTCTTTCTCTCTTCATCTATCAATGGACACTTGACTGCTTCCATAATTTGTCTATTGTAAATAATGCTGCAATAAACATAGAGGTGCATATTTTTTTTGAATTAGTGTTTTTGTAATTTTTCAGTAAATGCCCATACTGTTTTCCACAGTGGCTGCACCAGCTTGCATGGCCACCAACAGTCCACCAGAGTTCCTTTATCTCCACATTCTTACCAACACTTATTGTTTCTTATGTTTTTGATTTTAGCTATTCTGACAGTGTGGGGTGATATCTCACTGTAGTTTTGACTTGCATATCCCTGATGATGAATGATGTTGAGCACCTTTTCATATGTCTGTTGGTTATCCATATATCTTCTCTGGAGAAATGTCTGTTCATGTCTTCTGCCCATTCTTAAATTGGATTCTTTGTTTTTTTGAGGTGTGGAGTTATATAAGTTCTTTATAAATTTTACATGCTAACCCCTTATCAGAAATGTCATTTGCAAATATCTTTTCCCACTCAGTAAGTTGCCTTTTTGTTTTGTTGTTTCCTTTGCTATGCAGAAGCTTTTTATTTTGATGTAGTCCCAGTAGTTTATTTTTGCTTTTGTTTCCCTTGCCTCAGGAGACATACCCAGAAAAATGTTGCTACCGCCAATGTCAGAGATATTACTACCTGTGTTCTCTTCCAGACTTTTATGGTTTCAGGTCTCACATTTAGATCTTTCATCCATTTTGAATTTATTTTTGTGTCTGGTTTAAGAAAGTGGTCAGTTTCATTTTTTTGCATGTAGCAACACCATTTGTTAAAGAGTGTTTTTTTTTTTTTTCCGCATTGCATATTCTTGCTTCTTTTGTCAAAGATTAATTGACCATATAATCATGGGTTTCTCTCTGGGCTTTCTATCCTGTTCTCTTGATCTAAGTGTCTATTTTTGTGTCAGGACCATACTGTTTTGATTACTACAGCTTTGTAGTATAACTTGAAATCTGGAATTGTGATACCTCCAGCTTTTTCTTTAAAAAAGAAATATTTTATTTATTTGAGAGAGCGAGAGAGAGAGAGATCAGGGGGAGGAGCAGAGGGAGAGGGACAGGGAGATAATCTCCAGCAGACTCCTCACAGAGTGCAGAACCCAATACAGGGCTCCATCCCAGGACCCTGAGATTATGACCTGAGCTGAAACCAAGAGCTGGACTCTTAACTGACTGAGCCACCCAGGAGCCCCCAGTTTTTCTTTTTCAAGATTGTTTTAGCTATTTGGGGTCTTTTGTGGTTCCATGTAAATTTTAGAGTTATTTGTTCTAGTTCTGTGAAAAATATTATTGGTATTTTGATAGGCATTGCATAAAATCTGTAGATTTCTTTTGGTAGTATGAACATTTTAACAATATTTGTTCTTACAATCCATGAGCATGGAATATTTTCCTATTTGTTTTTGTCACCTTCAATTTCTTTCATCAGTGTTTTATAGTTTACAGAGTACAGGTCTTTCAACTCTTTGGTTAAGTTTATTCCTAGGTATTTTATTATTTTTGGTGCAATTATAAACGGGATTGCTTTCTTAATTTCTCTTTCTGTTGCTTCACTATTAGTGTATAGAAATGCAGCAGATTTCTGTACATTGATTTTGTACCCTGTGACCTTCCTGAATTCATTTATCAGTTCTAGTAGTTTTTTGGTAGTCTTTTGGGTTTTCTGTATATGGTATCATGTCATCTACAAATAATGAAAGTCCTGCTTCTCCCTTAGCAATTTGGATGGCTTTTACTTCTTTTTGTTGTCCGATTGCTTTAGCTGGGACTTACAGTACTATGTTGAATAAAAGTGGTCAGCATGGACATCCTTATCCTGGAGGGGGAAAGCTCTCAATTCTTCCCCATTGACTATGATATTCACTGTGGGTTTTTCATATATGTCCTTTATTATGTTGAGGTGTATTTCCTCTAACTTTGTTGAGAGTTTTTAATCATGAATGGATGTTGTACTTTGTCAAATGCTTTTTCTGCATCAATTGAAATGATCATATGGTTTTTATCCTTTCTCTTATTGATGTATCACATTATTGATTTGCAAATATTGCACTACCTCTGCATCCCTGGACTAAATCCCACTTGATGGTGATGGACGATTTTTTTTTAATGTATTGTTGGATTTGGTTTGCTAATATTTTGTTGAGGACTTTTGCATCTATGTTCATCAGAGATGTTGACCTGTAGTTCTCTTTTTTTGTAGTGTCTTTATCTAGTTTTGTGATCAGGGTCATGCTAGCCTCATAGAATTTCCTTCCTTCTTCTTTTTTTTTGGAATAGTTTGAGAAGAATAGATAATAACTTTCTTTAAATGATTTGGTAGAATTCATCTGTGAAGCAAACTGGTCGTGGACTTTTGTTTGTGAGAAGTTTTTTGATTACTAATTCAATTTCATTGCTGGTAATCAGTCTGTTCAAATTTTCTACTTCTTCTGATTCAAATTTGGGAGGTTGTATATTTCTAAGAATTTATCCATTTTTTCCTAGGTTGTCCAATTTGTTGGCCTATAATTTTTCATAATATTCTCTTACAATTCTTTGTATTTCTGTGGTCAGTTGTTATTTCTCCTCTGTCATTTCTGATTTTATTTGAATCCTCTCTCTCTCTCTCTCTCTTTTTTTTTTTTTTGATGAGTCTGGCTAAAGGTTTGTCAATTTTCCTGATCTTTTCAAAGAACCATAAACTGTCCAGAAATTTAATCCAAAGACCCATATGTCATATCTTATGTATTTACTTTGCAGTATAACTTGGAATATAAGCAACTGCCTAGTACTTCCATAAATTACCTTCATCTCAGTTCCTAAGACTTAATCTTGCTGCCTGGATAAGATAGAATGTGCCCTCATCAAATAATCAGTATCATTCACCACAGTATTGGTGGATTGTTATACGAACAGATGGACTACAATAAGGAGAATCACATTAAAAAACAATTCAACATTATAAGACCTTGGATTCAACATTCTTTGAAGAAATCTTCCCTGTGTATTAATGAAGAAAATTCAGATTTAACCAAAATTCTGTGGTCATCCTTTCTTGAAAACTAGTAGAAATTATACCGTTAACATTTTCAAATCTTGTTTCATTGTTTAAAACTCATGCTGGCAAAATTTTTTCACAAAACCTTTTTTGGCAAACCTACTATGTCCAAGGCACTGTACTAGGTGCAACGAGGGAACAAAGTAATGAATAAGATGTGATTTCTGGGTGCTTGGGTGGCACAGTTGGTTAGGCCTCCGACTCTTGGTTTCATCTCAGGTCATGATCTCAGGGTCATGGGATCAAGCCCCACACTGGGCTCCATGCTCAGCACCGACTCTGCTTGAGATTCTTTCCCTCTCCCTTTCTCTCCCCCTCTGCCTCCCCACCTTGTACGCATATAATGTGCACAAGATAAGTGATATCTTCATTCCATCTCCAATCTCTCATTCCTGAGTTCCCCTCACCATCCTGAAATTTATCTCAATCATGACTTAAAGTTCCTTGTACTTTACTTGTTCACCAAATATTTGCTGTATTAATACATTAATTAACAAAAACAATGAGGTTTGTGTTTAGGCTATGTAATCATTCTTACTGCTTGTGCATGAGTTTTAAACCAATAAAACCATAGGCTCAAATCTGTGTTTTACAAAGATACAGCGGTACTAGGAAGGATATATTATAAAGGATAAAGTAAGCAGATGTAATTTCCTTCACAAGGCATGACTTGTGGGATGGTGAGGAGCTGAGCAAGGGTAACAGCGAAGAGATGATGGAAAAGCAGTAGAAGAAAGTGAGGAATGACAGGAAGGGTAGAGGAAGCTCCTTCCTTCTGGAGGAGCCTGGTCCCCATGAACAAAGTACATGGGAGAAAATGTGCCTTTAGCTGTAAAAGGAATTCCCATAGGAACAACTAAGTTTTTATTCACAAATATTCAAATAACAACAATAAAATGCATATACCAGACCATACTCTTACTCCAGAGCCATGGAGAAGGGGTATTCAGTGACTAAAGCCTTCCTTTGCTCTGGAAATGTGGAGACTCGGGATGTGGCCCCAGACCACCCAGTGCTGACTGGGGACAAGCCCTCTCTGGTTCAGGCCGACAGCTTTGCACTTTGCTCCACTATGGACAGCTTCCATGGAATGCATCCCTCTGGCCTTTGCCTGTGTTTATTTCTTTTGGAGGAAATGAGGGTATTTTTTTCTGACAATTTTTAAGTTGAAGAGGAAACATACCCAATCTTGGGATAATAAGGAGTAGAGACAAAGCCATGATGAGAGGGAGTGTTTTCACAGAATGTGTGTGATAGGTTAAGAAGGGGTTCATGCCAAGGTTCTCCTTTTATTTTAACAAAGTTCCCATATTAATGTAATATTACTACCAATGTTTGGGGATTTTGTAGAGTTTTAAGATAAAATGTTGGCAGGTAATTTAGGCATATTTTGTTTGGTTCTCTCCCCCACAGGTTATTAGGAACTTTTAATGTGAGAATTATTTTATATTTCCTATCCTAGGTTTAACAGGCAAAGTAAAGGTAACCTTATTTAGGTTGTGTATCATTCATTGAATATTTGTTCACAGTGACTGATCATTGACACTCTGGTTTCAAATAGTGATGGTTTTGGAAAGAGTGACTGAGCCGGTAGGCTACGCATCAGTTAAAAATGTTGTGGCTAATTATGGATTTGTGTTGTGACTTCAAGGGTGTTGTGTAATTTCTTTACCTGCCCTCTTACTCATAAAAGGGACTGTTCTTTCATAGTGTAGCAGGTGCAAGTAGGAACCAACTAAAAAGCTGGCAAAGCACTTTCTGAATGTTGAATGTGTCCTACTCTGTCTTTATTTAATAAAGCGAGCATCATTATGAAGAACTGCCTGTAGGAAAGTGAAAAAGTGAATCTGGAAAACCAGAAAAGAATGTACAAATGAACCAGTTGTGATATTAGAAGATATCACTAAGAAAATGTCCAGGAGGACAGACAGAAACACACAGAAACACACACACACACACACACACACACACACACACACACATCAAGTTTGTTCTCTTCTCTATGTTCACTTAACATTAAGTTATTCCCTTTTTAATTCCTGGCTATAATTTCCTTGGAGGTAAGTGTTACATTATTCATCCTTGGATACCCTAGGCTTACCATTCTGTATGATGTGGACGTTCTGTATTGTTCATTGTTGAATTAGGAGGGAATCAATTGGATTGACTTAGATCATATCAAGGCATAGATGACAGGTAATGTTGTAATATTAGTAGAAGTATTTGCATTTTTAAAAATAGATCCTGGTTAACCCCTTGAGGTTATTTTTGACAGAGTCAAGGGAAAAATTTCAGGTGTGGTAAATATACAGTAGAACAGAAGAACTAGCCTGGCTTCCTCAAGTCATAGTAGTATGTATATACACTGCTACTTGTGCGTCTAAGAACTTTTTTCAACCCACAGGGAATGAGCACACCCTGTGTTTTCGAAACATCTGTTCATAGCCTCACTTTTAGCAGTCTCAGCCCACTTATATTTTATATGCTTTTAAAAATTGCACAGACATCATGTGGTTTTAATTACATAAATAGAACTAAATACAAAGGAGGTATTCAGCCACATATTCATCAAATGTCTACAAAGTGTCAGTCACTGTGCTGGACGCTCTGGCATAAAACTGAGGAAGACAAGCAGGGGCAGGCACATGAGGACTCTGAACTTTCTGGAGGGGAGGGCCCGTGCATCTGGAGTGGTCTCAAGTGGCTCTGGCAGACAGGAGGCACAGTTTCTGCTTCACAGAAGGCACTGAAGAAGTGACATTTAAGAGAGAAGAAGGAAGAGCTCAGTGACATGGAGGACTAGAAAAGGAAGGTGAAAAGGAAGAAAGGAAAGAGAAATAAGGAAGAGGGAAGAAGGGAAAGAGAAAGGGAATGCTTAGGATGAGCACTTGGGCGCCCCAGATTGTTGACAAAAGGAGAACCATGCGGTAGAATGAAAACGCCAGACGGTAGCAGATGCCGCAGTAGGGCACGAACTGTGACCAGACACTGGCAGAGACACGGAACAGGAGCAGCTCATCCAGGGACAATTTTGATTACAAGGGGACACTGAATATTCTTTCTAGGAGGCACTCTTGCTGTGGGACTTCTCCCCAGTGAACTCCGATCAAGTAAGAAAGCACACACATCAGGCATCTGTGAACGCTATTTGCCATCTAGGTGTTAACTTCCCTCTTGATGAAAATCCTCTCTCACTGGGTGAAATGTGCATTCCTGCATTCATTCAGTGGCTTGCCAAGATTCTCCAAACCTAGATATTATTATCCCTGCAACAGGATTCTTGGTAATGATTTGATGCTATAAAGACAAATTTATATATCTCTTCCTTATAATTCTGTCACTATTCCTTATAATTCTCTCATTATTTTAAAATATTCAGTGAATACCAACATACCTATGACATTTTCATGGTTGCCATATAAGCAAGTGTTATATTAAGAAAAAGGTCCAGAAACTCTGGAGTTAAGACATACTGAAATCCTGTTTCCACTATTCACTGGTTTGTGACCTTTGGCAATCTAATTAATTCCTGTGGCACTCAGCTTTCTCATCTGTAAAATTGGAAAGCTGTATTTTATGGTATCGTTTAAATTCGCAGTCTTGATGTCAAGTATTTTGCATGTTGCCTAGCATGTACCTCACTGAACATGTGGCAGCTAGTAATGGTGGTGGTAGTGGTAATATAGTCCCAGAAGATAAACCACACACTTGGGGATGGGAGTCTGGGCTGGGAAGAATTGGAAAATTTTCTCTAATGCAGAATAGCCTTGCTCTCAGTTATCTTTGATTTTAGAACTCTCAAAAGGTTGAGTGCTCTCTCCAGCAATGATTCTGGAATGAAAGTTCAATCTTGAAACCTGAGAAATTCATGAAATCCAAAGAAGGTTTCTTGATATTCATGTTTCAGAGCAAGAATATTTTTTTCTCAAGAGATGATACCATGTTAATACTCTTCCTCTCACTGTGGAAAGTTTTCCTCCACAAATGGAAATATTTTTAATGCTCTTAAAAAAGTGGATATATGCTTGATAACAAAAATTCAAATAATATAGATATAGAGCAGAAAATCATTGTGCCACTGTTTGGATTATCGCTTCTAATGATTCCAGGAATATCCTTTCAGTCTTTTTTCTATGCATGTGTAAGCAAAAATATGGAATATCAGTATGAATTTTTATTAAAGACATTGGATACTATGTCAAGATTTTGTGTATACATACTCTTCCGTAACTTTCATTTTCACTTAGTAATACATCACGGCCATCTCTTTGTGTCAATAAATATAAAACATCTCATTTTTTTAAATTGCTGCCGAGTATTCCATTTGTATGTGTGCCATGTTTTAACCAATAACTCCACTTTTCACTGCTAAAATAATTTTAGTAAACATTCTTGTACATATTTATCTTTGTCTATTTGTGTTGGTATTCCTGTAGAATAAATGCCTAGGGGTAGAGTTGAAGGGCCAGTGGGCATTCACATTGTAAATGCTGATACACGTTGTTGAATTGCCCTCTAAGAAGCTTATGCTCTTTAAACTCCTGCCAGTGGTGCATGACATCACCCATTTCCTTTCAGAGGAACTGGCTTAAAATGGGGCTTGCTTTCAGTGGGGCTTATCATTTGAAGTAGTCAACAGGGGCACAAGGTAAATAAATAAGAGAACACAAAGTTGACTACTAGAACCCGGAGCCAGAATGCTATCCAGGGCCTGGTTTATGGTAGCCAGTAGTCACTCAGTACAGATTTGGTGACAGACTGAGCATCTGGCTGTCTAACCAAGCTCATCAAGGGCCTGGCTCAAGGAAAGACCAGTAGATGGAATAAAGACAAAGTAACATTATGTACCAACATTAGCATTCACAGTCTTCGGCTAAGAAAACAAAAATGTGTGAGTGAAGAGCTTGAAGCAACTTCATTTGAGAAGGCTTAGGGGAGATGGTTGAAACTTTTCCAGTTCTGGTCAGAGACAGGTAGAGTATTCATCTTCCAATTGCCATGTTTTCGTATGCTTTCCAAATAAGGAAGCAGAAAAATTACAACGACTATGCTTTGGTCGTAACTACTCCCTGGAGGCCCTTATAAAATATGCTTTTCCCCCTTTGTGCCTTTTGGGTGCCTGAGGATTTGTACTTATAGTTCCCAATGGAGGTGATTTTCTTTATTTTTAAGTATAGAAAGCAAGTTGGAAATATTGTATTTTTCTGGGATTAAAAAGAGTTACTTTGATTCTAATTCTCTTAGAATGCTTATTCTCTTTAGTGTATAAATATTAGGGAGTGACTTATACATATTAAAGACCGTGTTGCATGATGGGGTTTATCAGTCAGGGACCTGGGTAGCCAAATCAAATTAAGTGCAAATCTGCAATAAATAAATGATAATATCAAATGGCATATTTAAATAGCATAGGCGTTCCTTTAATGTGGAAACAGAGAAAAGCTAGCATAAAATCTGATTTAAAATTTAGGAAACTGTGGATTGTGTTTCCTAACATTATGACTTCTATGCCTGAGGGTGCACCATTGGGACCAGTTGCCCTTTTCATGACCCTCCCGTGGTTGCATGCACCACGAAGCTGCCTCCTGATCATTAATACTGCACAGAGCGAGGATTCTACCGAGAATAATTGTTTTGCCTACTTAAAGACATAAGTCATTCTTCAAAGGTACTTCAATGAATACAAATGCTGAAAAACTCCTTTGAACATCTCTATTAAAAATTGCTGCTAGTGTCAGATATTGGTAAATGAAAACCTTCACGTAGTGACAGGTTCATCTACTACCAATAAAGTCATCCCCTTGATTAGTTCTGAGTGGATTAATCATTATGTATGGGTGTGAAGAATCATGAATGACTTTGACAAGGGCTGATTTTTTTTTAAGGGGTTCTTTATCTCCTTTTCCTCCCTTGGAGACATCATTTTGGTAAAGATTTTGCAGAGGTTGCAACTTCATTTATGCTTTGAAGGCTGTGCTTTTCCAAGCAATTGTTGAGGTTTATATTTCTAATATATGTGTTTTTGCTCCAACATAGTCCCTAGAATATGCTTATGTTCCTTAAAATTTTCCGAATTATTTATTTATTAAATCCTCAAAGAAAGGAGTTCTGGTTTGGAGAAAACATCTAATGTGAAATGCAATTTTTTTTTCTTTTTGTTTTGCCATAATGTGCCTGGGTTTTACAAAACATGTTTCTTTCTCTGTCTTGGTTTAGCCAAAGGAAAAAAATTAGCATCCTTTCAATAATATTAGCAGGCAAGACTGTGAGCTGAAGCATTCCCAGGGATGTCAGAGTGGAATTTCCCTTCATCTGAGTTTCTCCGGAGTTTTGATTCCTGATTGCCCTAACCCTTGGAAGCAGCTATTCTAGCTCTTGCCCTTTCCCCTACTTATCTTGCCAAATATTGCAAATGTCATTCTTGCTTCCTCCAAAATCACACTCGGGCACATTGTCCTCACTTTTTTCTAGATGGCTTTTTTCCCCTTGTCCTTTGACATACTTCTGAGTTCCTCAGGACTACAGAATACAGACTATTTTAAATCAAGTTGATGACACATTCTCAGTTCCCATATCTGTGTTTTTTTTAAATTCTGATACATGTATTGTCTTTATTCAAAAATAACAGTCTATTCAAAAAGCACAAAATAGTAGTCCAGAGTACAACCCAACAATTTCATTCCTGCAGAAATATCTGCAACATAAAACCTTAGTAAACAGATCTTCTTAAAAGTATGTTATTCCTTTTAATTGTTGCATACTTACCTAATGACAGGATTTGGAAAAGCAAATGAAAAAAATCTAAGTATGTAGAAGGCATATGATAATTTTCCATGTAATATATAAATGCTACTTTTTGATGTTTTTAGGTTACTTTTGCCAAAAATTTTTTTCCCTCATGGGATATAAGATACACTGTTCTTTTAAAAATGTGCTATTCTTAATTGTCCTCCTACATTCCTTCAATTGCTACAATTTTATTTTATTTTATTTTTTTAAAGATTTTATTTATTTATTCATGAGAGACAGAGCGAGAGAGAGAGAGGCAGAGGGAGAAGCAGGCTCCCAAGGAGCAGGGAGCCCGATGCGGGACTTGATCCCAGGACCCTGGGATCATGACCTGAGCTGAAGGCAGACGCTTAACCATCTGAGCCACCCAGGCGCACAATCGCTACAATTTTACAATAACATCAAAAAGTAATTAGGAAAGTCATAGAATTCCGCTGCTATCGTGACCTCTAAGGCATCCGTTCTATCTTATGGATGAGGAAATAGGTCCCCAGTATGGTTTGTCCAAAATTATATAGATAACAGCTCAACCAGAAACAAAATGGGGTTCACTTTGTTTTATATGAATGCTCTTTTCCATATGGAAATTATATTTCCTCAGTGTTATTCTATTTCCCTAAATTATAGTCCAACATCTACCATGTTAGAAGTTACAATATTCACTATCTGTATCGGACACCTTTAAGCAGCTCCTTAGATTTTCTTGATGGGGTCATCTCTTGGATCCTCTGCCCCAGCCTTCCCAGCAACCAAGACAGTAAGTCATAAATAATACTGCATTCCCAGAAGGATTGTAGATACTAGCGTCAGCATCAAAGACTTGGAGGATAAAGAGGTTGCGTTCCCTATCGTATCCCTATTCAGTGTACCTACATGTGTAGCCCCTGCAAGAACTAGATGGATGGCGGCCATCCCTACGGAGCAGCATCTCCTTCAGCAGACGACTGCTCTGAGCCAAGCAGGCACACCAGCTGTGGTATTTTGACTGCAGCCAACAAGCACGTTCGGAGCTCCAGGCAAGCAGCTACTGTCAGCAGGTAGCAGGGTCCCACGCACGTAGCACGGTCCTGAGGTCAGGCCATTACTCGGGACTTGACCAGGAGGCTGATTAGCAATAACTAAGCCCAGCCTTCCGGGTAAGACAGCAATCTGATCACCGGAACTAGTCGACAGAGTAGGCCTTGGGTCGCAGCAACAAGAAGGAAGCCTGATTGCCAGAACAAAGACACTGATGCTCTGGAGCCTGGGCTGCAAGATCAGAGGATGAGGTGAGGCTGTCTCTAAGTGAGCACCCAGAGGAAGCGGACAGCACAGCTGGGGAAAGGATCCAGGAAAGGATGCAGTGGCCTGAACCACAGGGAAGGGTATCATGACTGACCAGGGCCTAACAGGTCACAGATAACCATGAACTGCTCCCACCTTCCCTCCTCCAACTGGGCTTTTGAGGTCTTCTTTTCCTTTTTTTTTTTTCCCCATTTTATTTTAATGTCTGGCTTCTAGCTTCTTTTTGAGGCTTGCTATTGAAGAAGCAATTTTCAGAGAATAAAAGCCATTTCTGGTGCCTCCTTTTTGATCTCTCCTCAAATACAAATACTGTCCAAGAAATCCTTGCAGATCATTTTGTAATTCGCAACAGCCATAACTTAGTAATCAGCAAACTTTCTGAAAAGTTGGCACATTCATTCATTCATTTACCATCAATGATATGCTCATTTGACAAGTATTTGCTAAGTGCCTACTGAATGCAAAATGCCTACTCTCCAGGCAGACAGACCCGTGTTCTAACACTAGCTTGCTGTTTCCTATAGGCAAGGCCTATTTCTTCAGGTGTTAAAAGGATTGAGTGAGATAATTCATAAAACATAAAGCACAGAACATGGCAATAGTAGTTAATGTATAGTAGCTACTACTATTGCTTTTACTTTTATTAATATCAATGATAATAACATTAAAACATGGTTACAGTCTACTGAAAGGACTAGACTTTAAAATAAATGTAATGCAGAGTAATAGGTGCTATGGTACAGGTATGTATAAGTTTTGGAGGGAATAATAATTCTACTTGGAAAGGTCAGAGAAGCGTTGACAGGATGAATCATGTTTCAGCCTAAGGCTGAAAGTTGAAGAGTTCACCACACAGCCATGGAAAGGATGTTACTGGCAGAGGAGTTTCTTCACACTGTGTGAATCGGGTGACAGGCAAAGATGGAAATGCACGAAGGGGCTACGTGACAAAGAGCGTTGGAGCCTTTGCAGCCAAGTCTGGATTTCGTACGGGTGAATTACTGAGAAGACTTTTAAGCCATGCAGAAGCAATTTACCTTTTACAAAAATCATTGTAGCAGCACTATGGAAGCTGGAGCTGGAATCATATTGGGGGAAAGGAGGCAGGCAAGACAGGGAGAACCCACAGGCAGGGAGGCCAGCGAGGAGCTGTTGAAATAGATCAGAAGGGAGGATATTAGCGTCTGTCTGGTTCCTGTTTTTAAACTGGGATTCTCCCAGCCTAATCCTAAGCAGGATACTGTAGGGATCCCAGCCCTGTCCCTGACCATCATCCTCTCCCTCCTCACTCTCTCTCGCTGGCTGGCACTGGTGTGGTCCAAAGGCAGACAGACACAGCATTGGGAAGACCTTTGGAACTGACTCTATACAGGCAAATTCTGAGCCTCTCGAGTGTATCACAATCTATGCCCTTCTTCCTTTTTGCTAAACCCTGAACAGAGCAGTGTTTCCTCAAGTGAGGCACACTGGTCACATGTTTCAGAAGCACCCTGGGGGCTCGTTAAAAATGCCTATTTCTAGACCCCTCCCAGCAATCACAATCCCTTGCAGTTGAAAATCAGATCTGTGCTTTTTGCCAGCTCCCCAAGGGATACTGGCTTTGAGAGCCCCTGCAAGAGACCACTAGACAAGTAGTTCTTGAACTTGACTAATCATGTAACTGGCTTGGGGAGCTTTTTAAAAAATAGTCTTTGAGACCCCATCCGTCCAGAAATCTGAAGGTGTAGGGTTGAATAGGGACACTAATCCTACCTGGGACCCGTTGCCTAATATCACCTTCCTGGTAACTTAACCTTCTGCTGCTAGAATAAATGAAATAATTGGTCTCAAATCCTTCCTGGTGTAATTACAAAGGGATAGCTGAGTTGCCATTCTATTGAATTGAATTACCGCAGAAAGCTTTCGAAAACAGAGACTGAGATGAAAGAGGAACGGTCCCTCTCACGACTTACTGCTAATAAGAGATGGCCTTGAGAAGGGGTGGCTAACGATGACCACAGCACTTCTTAACTTGATGCTTTACGAAGTGCATGCTATGCAGAAAGCTGCCTGATTCGGGACAAAGAATTACCTTTGATCTAATCACTCGCGTCAGAGCCTTTTCTAGCTCCTCTCTCATTTACCTCGGAAACCTAGGGAACTCCCTTTAACCATGTAATACTTGTGTTTCCAGTTCAGAAAGCAAGGATCATCATTTTTCCACTTGTTCAATGGCCAGGATGTGTGAGGTTTATCAGGCCTGAAAAAGACCTAATCCAATAAAGGATCTTTTGGGGGTGGGAGGAGATCTGGGGTGGAATAAGAACTTTGGAGTAATTAAATAATAAATAATAAATAGAAATTTTAAAATAGCAATGAGAAAATGGATCCTGGACCTTGTCCACCATACCAGAGCCAGGTCCATTGACTACAGTAGAGATAGTTTATGTGACTTAAAATGAGATTTAAAGAGGCAAAGGGGAAAGAAAGTCCTACAGAAACAGAACATTGTGCCATTAATTATCACTAAAAGTGAGTCTGGCTCCACCACTGATTTCTTCTCAGTTTAATGAATGCCCCCTGGGGTTACCTGTTAAAGCTCATTGTTCTGTCAGAAACTGTTGCACATTGGAGGGAGATTTTACTGGTTTCCACATGATGAAAGGATGCTCTTGGAGCATTTTTCAAAGGAGTAATGGTAGCCTCTGAAAAGTTTTGCTTTAATTTACCATGGTTGAACAATTGGGCAGTCTTCCAGCAAGAGATCTTTTAAGAACTTACAAGTACAAAAGAGAGTGACCTTTTTGCCTGCAGTAAAATGTAAGCCTTTTTATAATTCCTATTGTTTAAGCATTCATGTGAAGAGAATAGTCCAAGAACACACATGAACTATCCTTTCTACCTTCAGGAAGATAAAGAGGAGAATTCATTTTGAAGCATAAACCTGCCAATAATAGGGCTGCCAACCCACTTGGCCTGGAAATTCCAGAAAAGGCTTCAAATGAAAAATCTGCAATCTAGAAATATTTAGTCCATTATTAATAGGGAAGGACCAGTTCATCCAGAGAGTCAAGAAAGAATTCACTGAGAACATGTCACTCCAGCTGAGTATTGCAGGATAACACGGGTTTGCCAGCTAGAGGAAGAGGGAAAGAAAGAGCATTCTAGGGAGTGATACATGCAGCGATTTAAAATAAAATAAAATAAAATAAAATAAAATAAAATAAAATAAAATAAAATAAAACAAAAAGCACATGTTTTAGTGCCAAAAGTCGGGGTTGGGGGTGGAGATGAGTTCATAAGGTGTCTGTGTTGGCGGGGAGAGGTCAGCTGAGGGGAGATCTGGAGCCGAAGATCAGGTGAAGGCATTTGTCACCAAAAGGAAAGTCATAAAGTCTTTCCAATAAGAGAGTTAGTTGTGAAATCAGATTCGAGTTTTAACGAGGTAATTCTAGTTGCAAAGTGACCTGGTTTAAGGAGTGACTGGCAATTGTGACTAGAAGACCATTAGAAGGCTAATGCAGTTGATACTAATTACAGAAGGATGAAGGGAAAGTGAAGTAAGATGGGGATAAAGGGCCCCCAGAAGTACGATTTGGCTAGGATCACATGGAGAGGTTTCTTGATCCGTAGTCTTGTGGTTTTCCATACCTCACTCTCTTTACTGCTGTATCATTGTTTTACTGTCATTTGCTTTTTCCAAAAGTACATGTCCTATTATCTTCTGTTCCCACATGGCTGACAGCAGTCTCCTTTCTCTGAAATATCATTGCACTAATCACATCCTGACTTATACTGTTTGTAAACTTGTTTTATTATTATTATATTATTATTATTATTATTATTATTTAGTTTGGATACCATTAGTTTGTTATAAAACAGAGACATGGAAATTATTTACATGATGAAAGATTTCACAACTTTAGTGGAATGGGCAGCTTCACGTGATGCCGTTTCAATAATGATTAATTCCACTCTACATACTTTCCTCTTGGAAAGTATGTCACCATCTCTAAATAAGAAAGAATCCTTGTCATCTAGAACTACTTTGGTGCTTCCATATTCTGGGAGAAGAACTTTATCTCCAACTTTCACACTAACTGGTTGCATCTCTCCACCCTTTCCTTTAGACCCCAATCCAACGGCTGCTACCGTTGCTTGCAATACTTTTCCTTGAGATTTTTCTGGAAACAATGCCTCCTCTGGTTGCAGTTTCAGTTGCACTCCTTTCAACTAAAACTCAGTCAAAGAGGGGAAGAAACTTTCTAAACACCTGTCCTGTCATGACTTCAGCAGCCACAGCTCATTGTAAACTTGTTTTAGATAGGATTCCTTCATTGCTTCAAATCTAGCTTTGGATGTAGCTGTCTATCCCTCTGCTTAGGGTCCATATTAAGTGGAGCCAAACATACATTCTCCCGTCCACCATCACTATTATGATTTTAGCCCTAATGAGATAAGCCACAAAATGTAGAAACTTCAAAAAGACCCTTTACTTCTCCTAAAGAGCCTGATCTTAAAAGAGATATGCTAGCAACTCTGCTTTTCCTTTCCTAGGCCCCTACTATGGCCTTTTTAAAACTTTCCCAGTGTCGTATTTCCCAAGAATACACACAAGTCCCCAGACCTCTTCGGCCTACAGAGGAAGCGGAAAAAAAGAGGTAGCAAAAGGAATAAAACTCTTATAATTTTTTTCAACCTCCCATTAATTGTTCCATGTCTTAACCCTGAAGAAGGGGACAGTCAAGGCATTGCTTTCTGATGGCTGCACACTCTGATCAATGTCAGGGGACCACAAAATGATAGAAATAGCAAACTGGGAAGGGTATAACTCATCTATGGGATTTTGGCGGGCTTGAGAGCAGGGCTGAGGATTCTACTTCCCTGTAACTGCTACAATGGCTTACTCATGGTAGGAATATGATAGTAATTACATAAAGTAATTGATCCTTATTATAACTTTTCAAAAACTTGTGTTGGTCTTCATAGTTTTAGAGAATTGCCACACAATCTCCTTTTGTCCTTCCCGGAATCTTGGCACATAATCGGTGGAAGTCTTATTGGCCCAATTACATAGATGATGATCTAAAATATGGGTTAAGGGGCGCCTGGGTGGCTCAGTTGGTTAAGCGACTGCCTTTGGCTCAGGTCATGATCCCGGAGTCCCAGGATTGAGTCTCGCATCGGGCTCCCTGCTCAGCAGTGAGTCTGCTTCTCCCTCGGACCCTCCCCCCTCTCATGCTCTCTCTCTCTATTTCATTCTCTCTCTCAAATAAATAAATAAAATCTTTAAAAAAATAATAAAATAAAATAAAATATGGGTTAAAATACTTAAACAAGCACCAATAGCAGTAAGTGGCAAACCAGGACTCAAACCTAGGGTTTTAACCTAGTACTCTATTGTCTTCTACATTCTTGGGTCTTCCGCTGGACCCTTATCATGACAGTTGTATTGAGGAGCCTGGACCTACATATTTGTCCATCTTTTCAAATTCCTGAGCAGTGATGGCAGGCCTCCATCTTCTGGTTGTGAAAAAAATATTTGAGGACTAGGAAAATGGTTACGAATTCCAGTGATGGAATAAACCCTATTTGTCCATCTACCCAGAGTTAATGAAAACTTACTAGAATTAATCTTAAAATATGAATATGGCAAAGGGTTTTCACTGAGTACCTATTATATCAAAGCACCATCTCCCAAGTAAGGTTCTCCCATCAGGAGACCATCTGAGGGTAACACAAAAAATGGACATCCCAGGTTCCACCCCCCAATTGAGCCAGACTCCTTAGGGTTTGAGCCCCAATATCTACATTTAAATAAAAATCTCTTCTGAAAGTTTGGAAAAATCACTGGACTAAGGACTTAGTCCCCTTATTTGACCTCTCCAGATGTTTTGGCCTCAGATGTTTTATCTGTAAAATGGGATAATAAGACCTTACCTTCCTAAAGCTAGGAGGCTAGATCTGATTATCTCTTCCTTTCCTTTATGTTTGTAAAATTTGCCATTCAATTACTTACATTTCTCATCAATCATTACTGATGATTCATTCCTGCTTCCCTGTGGTTACACCATCGCTTTCGCCCCTGTTCCCTCCTTCAATCCCTTCTCTCATTTACAATCCATCTCGTCCTTGAAACTGTTCCCATCGGCTCCCACCCTGGGTTTATTCCCTTCTCTTCTCTGAACTCTTGAAGGACTTGTGGTCCCAGCACTGATTGGGCCCGAGGAGGCCATTGCTTTGTGGTGACAACCTTTCCTAATTCTATGTTATGACTCCCAGCTGGGTCTGGATTGTCCTTGTTGATGATGGTGATGTTGACCAACACTATGTAAACTATCATTTTAAAACAGCTTTATAATCATGTTAGTAGGCATGTTCAATAATCGTGAAATAGATCCTCTGAAAAGTCTGCTAGGCACAGATTTCAAACTCTGTCTCTAATAGATAGGAACTCAGGAATTTGGCTTTTATTACCTAAATGCAGTTAACTGTCCTCCAGTGTCTAGACCTTTAGGCTCTTCAATTCAGAAAGAGTATAAAGCATTTCCTAAAAACAAGAAGTTTTAATTAAACTACAAAAGAATTTTTAAAAAGCTAAGCTGAAATAACCAGTCTCTGGCTTACAAGGGAAATCAACATGCTGGAAAGATAACTTGGAGCAGGAGAAGATGGATGTAATCAGCAAATCAGCTCTTGCCAAGCTGCCCAAAGACGGACAGGAATGTAGTAAGTTATATTTTTGACATTGAAGCAGGTAGTATTCAGCTCCCCGCCCCCTCAAAACCCTGCCTTCTATTTAAATCAGGTCTATCTGCTACATTATATCCAAAGCCCCTTGTCAAAACTCCTCCTAATGCAGAATTGCAATAATTAGCTCCTAGTCTTAAAGTTGGTACAAGATAATGCTTAATTATTATCTAATTGCCAGCTTCTAAGATCTTTGTTTTTTTTTTTTTAGTGTGTTCTTTTATTTTAACTCAAACTTTTCAACTTTGTGGCATTAAGGTTTGAAATTAGAAAGAGAAAACTAATCTTCTGAATAGGTAATTGCATAAAGAAATTCACTGGAGATGGGTGATGTCCAGGGAGGGCCTAAACTTGAGCACTAGCACTTTCAGAATGAGTCCGGGTGTCTCTCCAGCATTCTCTACACATTGCTCTACTTCTCACTCAAGGTACACAGGTGTGACAGGCAGAAAGGAATCTCATAAATCTCCCTAAAAGATCATTGCTGTTAAACAGTGCACCATTAACTTCACTTTCGTCTTTTGAATGAATAAATATTAATGAAATTTGCAACTGCAAATTTTCATTATTTGATCCCATGACAGGTTTCCTTGGCCATCTATCTATTTGGTATTGTTTGAGTGTTCTAGAGTGCACTCTGTAGGAAAGAAAACCAGGAAAAGGTGGGGACTGGGGAACAAATCGGTAGCTAAGAGAGCAAGTGACATTAGAAATATTCCATTGGCCACAATTTAGCAAGTAACTAGAAAACCATCAAAAGTTTACATCCAGCAGCATTGTTCTTTAGGGAGTTTACTAGAATTCACCATCCTAAAAAAGTACTGGAACCAAAGTTTAGCAATGGATAAATCCATCAAGCAATGGCAAATATATTGAAAGTCAATGGATCAATGCAGGGCAGCATTATGACCTGAATGGGCTGCTTTTTGTTTTCATAGGTCCCTCCTACCATAATATTCATATTAATACTATTTTATATTATTTTAAATAATTCAATATTTAAGTTTTTCTGTTTTAGTCAAAATGTAATAGATTTTCATGGGGCCTAAAAATGGGTTTTTTTGTAATATGAGAAACAAAACATATATATGACCCTAAAAGTTCTTCTTTTTCTAAAAAAAAAAAGTTCTTCTTTCTCTTATAATTTTAAAAGAAATTAAAAGACTTTCATCGATCTCTAAAAGTATCATGGGCATGTACTCTGTGCTATTGTACCTAATAGATAATTTGGCCCTGAATCAATAAAGGCAATAATTGGTTGGAGGTGAAGCAGGTCTTTCCCATTCTCAACTTTCACTTGTCAGATTTTACGTGGTGCTAAAACCCCTTCCAGGGTAGATGCGTAATGGTATAGCTCTAGTCAAGGGAAGTCTGAGAAAATATCTTCTCAGTACATCTTGCTTCTCTTACAGGGTTAGTCCTACCTAGTAGAAAGTCTCAGATCCATTTGCTAACTTTTATATAATTGCCTGAACTGGGAAAGCGTATTTATGGCACTAGACTGAAGCTCTTTTCCAATGTCCTCTGACTCAACTAACTTGCATGTGTTCTTATGATATTTGATCAGCAATTGTATCTTTACAGGTCTTAGAAGACCTGCTAAAACTTTCAAGGATTGATATTACTTAATTAAATTTAATGACTGAACTGACCATCGGTGATGACGCTGATGATGGCCAAGACGATGATTATAATGATTGTGATGTTTTCTTATATATGTTTATTTATCCAAGAAAGGAACACAACTATGTGAATTTTAGTTCAGTTTCTTCCCCAGAATCAATACACTTAATTGGCTCTGCTTGTCACTCAACAGTGTTTTTCCTATCCCCCAAAGAGAGAAGAATCATAACACAAAGATATTAAATTTTTTTGCCAAATACATTGATTTAACAATAAAGAAATTAACCTCAAAATTAAATTGAAATTGCAAGAAGAATACAATGTATTGGAAAGAGCACAGGGAACCAAGAAGTTTTAACACTATTTCTGCCCTTTACACTGTGAGAATTTGAGAAATTGAGATGTCTTCTCTGGATTAGAGAAACTGAGAACTAGAGATTTCCCAACACTTCTTCCAATGCTAAAATTCTGTGAAAACAACAAAAAGTTCATGATCCCTAATTAATAAAAGCATTTATTTCAATACTGTGCTTATTTATATCTACCTGAGTTGTAAACTCAAAAATGCAAGTTGCTAGACCCCTATACATGCCTTTACCCACTGCAGATGTTCTGATTTTTAACAGGCACCTGGAGTTGGGAAACTTTAATCTAGATAATAGAATTATAGAAGTTTCCATTTTGTGAAAGTTCTAGCCTATGTCCTAATTAACAAAGATCTATGTTGAAAGAATCTCATTAAGAGGTCAGGAGGAAAGCAAGATATCTAACTATAGTAACATTGTAGGGGCTAAGGGAATGAATCAAGTGCAACACTAAAGAGAGGCAATATTTTTGGAATTCCAGCTCCTTGATAAAAATTACAGCCAATACTATTGTGCCCACAATGTGAAAAGCAACATTCTAAGAACTTTTTGTAGAATAAATAAACTTAATCTTCACAACAACCCTATGTTTTGGGCGCAATCATTGTCCCATTTTTGCAGTTGAAGAGACTAAGGCATAGAAACTTGTGGTAACTTGATCATGGTAACTCATTAAGGTGGCATGATACCCCTTGCTAAACTCTATCAAATTCTTGATTCCCACCTTGCTAACTTTAAAATACTATGTAGTTCATTTTAAATAATTAGCTTTTCATGTAAACCCCACCCCTGCCAAGACCACATGCCAGGCATTGAGAAAAGGGAGAATGCAAGAAGGGGGATAGAAAAGATAAATTAGAATGTATTTTCTGTGCTCATGTAGTTTATAAATATTGGCTTACATTTGTTACGATTAATTTAGATGTTTCCTATTTGCATTAATTTGCGCTTGGAATACATGTCTTGCATAAACACTGTGGAAGAAGTCACAACGTCTATGCTAAGTCAGTAAATTCTCAGGAGTGGTGTAGGCATGGGGCACTTCTGTGCTCCCCAGAGCTCAGCCAGTGTTTGCACATATGAGAAACCTGAAATCTTTAAAGAGGATAAGACTCCCCTGCGGGTGCGAGGTAACTCGGTAGCTGCAGCCCCAGACAGCTCTGCTCCCTCTCTGACCTGTACATTCCATCCCTACAGGACCTTGCAAAACTTGAACTCATCCAGTGTTAGGAGACAGCTAGGATTAAAAGTAGTCCTTTTCTGGGCGCCTCGGTGGCCCAGCTGGTTAAGCGACTGCCTTCAGCTCAGGTCATGATCCGGGAGTCCCGGGATCGAGTCCCGCGTTGGGCTCCCTGCTGAGCAGGGAGTCTGCTTCTCCCTCTGACCCTCCTCCCTCTCATGCTCTCTCTCTCTATCATTCTCTCTCTCTCAATAAATAAATAAAAATCCTTAAAAAAAATAAACTAGTCCTTTTCCAAGCAATATTTGGTCTTAAGATGGGGCTGTTGAAGTCAGAGAAACTTTGAAGAGCCAAACAGGGGAAATGTTATCATTTGAGGTCTCCTGATAGAAGGAGATAGCAGAAGGTGGAAGGGGAATAAGGAAAGGGTTGCATGATACCTCTCATATTATTTCTCCTAGATCTATACTAGTCCCTTATATATTCAAGGCTAATACTTAATACATGGGTCTTATTTTATCGAGGGTCAACCATTTTAAGAATAACTAACTCCTTCCATTTTTTAAAAAACACATTTTTTCTTCATTCATATATTTTGTCCTTCGTGTGTGATAATTAAGGTCAGCATATATAAAATTTTATGGAAATCATGAAAAGCTGAATGTATCTAAACATAAGACACTGAAAATAAAAAGAGGCCAGTCACCACTATACATATCTATAGAACAGCCAAATGAAAACCATACCAACTGTTGGCAAGGATGTGAAGAAACTGAAACTCTCATACACTGTTGGTGGTAATGTTAAATAGTACATCCACTTGGGAAAGCAGTTTAACGGTTTCTTTAAAAGTTAAACATGCATTTACCATTAGATTGAGCCATTCCACCCCTAGATGTTTACCCAAGAGAAACAAAAGCATCCATGCAAAAGTTTATGCACAAATGTTCATAGCAATTTTATTTGTAATAGCCAAAAACTCAGAAGAACCCCCAGAGTCATCAATAAGTGAGTAGATAAGCAAGTTGTGGTATATTCATGCAATGAAACACTAGACAGTAATAAAAAGAAATGAATGATTGATACACACAATTATGATGAGTGAAAGAAGCCAGAATAAAAAGAGTGAATAGTGTATGATCCCATTTACATAAAACTCTAGAAAATAAAAACTAATCTATAGTGACAGAAAGTGTATCAGTGGTTGGCTTCAGATGGTGGGGTAGGGAAAGGGAGGGATGGAGTGGGGGGGATTACTAAGGGAAATGAAGAAACTTTTTGAAAGTAATGATATGCTCATTATCTTGATTATAGTGATAGTTTCAAAGGTAAATGCATATGTTAAACATTAAATTGTATAATTTAAATACCACTTTATTGGAGTACCTGGGTGGCTCAGTCAGTTAAGTGTCTGACTTTTGGTTTTGGCTCAGGTCATAATCTCAGGGTTGTGAGATCAAGCCCCACATGGGGCTCCACACCCTGCTTAAGAGTCTCTCTCCCGGGGCACCGGGGTGGCTCAGTCGTTAAGCGTCTGCCTTTGGCTCAGGTCGTGATCCCAGGTCCTGGGATCCAGTCCCACGTCGGGCTCCCTGCTCCTTGGGAGCCTGCTTCTCCCTCTGCTTCTCTCTCTCTCTCTCCCTGTCTCTCATGAATAAATAAATAAAATCTTTAAAAAAAAAAAAAGAGTCTCTCTCCCTCTTGCTCTGCCTTTTCCCTCATTCTCTCAAAAAATAAACAAATAAATGTCAGTTTATTTTATGCCAATATATCTGAATAAAGTTATTATTTTTTGGAAAAAAAAGACTAGTTGGTTTAAAATTCAAAGTTGGAAAAATACTAGACAAACATCTAGAAAAAATAAGAAACAGAAAAATGGAAAATTTAACATTAAATGTATCAAAGGCTGTCAGATAAATCCTGCTATAATAAATGATAGACATAGTAGGTGGAAATGAGACAATATATGTAATATCTTTCAAGAAGCATTCAAAGGAAGGTTTGCCTCTACAATTAGGTGGAGATAAATGGTGGGAGGAAAAGATAAGAAAGCCAACACCCCTGACAATCTTGTAAGCCTCTTCCAGTATAGATCAGGAGGTCAGAAAGATGGAAGGTTAAACTAAAAAAAAAAAAAAAAAAAGTATAATGAAAGGAAATTTATTAGATATCAAGGCTATATTAGGAAAAAAATGACATTGTTTAAGTGACCCTTTATACTGTACACAGCACCACCTTGAGGAAAACAATAGGAAATACTATTTCATGCGTAATAGAGCCCAATCCATTCAGAGTTGTTCATTCAGCATTTACTTAGGTATACACAGCACTCTTCTAGATACTTGCAATACAACAATGAACAACAACAACAAAAATTTCTACCTTCTTAGAGCTTATTTATCATGAAAAAAACCAGCTTTGTTTCCAAGTAATGTATAGTTACATGTAAACTCACTTTATAAACTTTTTAAAAATATAGAAAGAATTTAGAGGAAGTCTATATATCAAAAGTAAACGTAAAAGACCATTGTGAATTTTCCTTCTTAAATGGGTTTTTATGGAAGGATTTGCATAAATCAGGGTTTTGTTTTTGTAAAACTTCATAGTCAATTCTAGATTATTAAAAAAAAAAACAGTATAGTGATGCTGAGGTATAGTTTCTAATCCCTTTTTCAAGACTAAGCTATGCATCCCCACCCAACTGCCAGGAGTATAGGCTTCTGGAGGCTCCCAGCTGTGACCCCATCCTGGGATGATTGTACCCACATCAAACAGTCATTGGGTTGTGGCTGCCCCTCCCACCTGGGAGGTGTTTAAACGTGGAGGAGGGAGTTCTCTTAGCCAAAAGCAGTTTCCAGTCTTTGTTTCTGTCTGTGCTTCAGTGGAAATAGAGTCTATTGTTATGTCTTCAGGTTCACTAATCTTTTCTTCTGATTTCTAATCTGTTCTTAATCCTATCCAGCAGATGTTCATTTCAGATACTGTGTTCTTCATTTCTAGAAGTTTTCTCTTCCATTTATCTCTTGATTATGCTCAGATTTTCATTAAATCCTTGAGCATTTCAGCATACTTATATGTTTTAAGTAATCTTAAAGTCTATGTTTGCTAATTCCACCATCTGTCATTTCTCAGTCTGTTTATTGACAGATTTTTTTCTTAGTTATGGATTCCATTCTTGCTTCTTGTCATGTTTAATCATTTTTAATTGGCTGCGTGGACATTATGAATGTAATACTGTTGAGCACCTAAATTTTGTCTTCCTTTAAAGAGTATTGGTCCTAGTTCTTATAGAAATTTAAGTTACTGGCGGATCGGCTTGATCCTCCTAAAGACTTTTTTTTTGAGCTTTGTTAAGATGCATCTCCCACCTCACCTTTACGCTAGGGATAGTATAGCCCTAGTTCCAAGATAGAACCCTTCTGGGGTCTCTTCTAAATGCCCTAGTTGAGGATCAAGGATCTCCACTCTGGCTGACAAGAGCTAAACAACTCCCAGCCCTGTATAAACTCTGAATTTTTCAGCTTACAGTCCTCTGGCTATTCTTTCCCTGGCCTCTGAAGTTTCACTCCACACATGTCCAGCTAAGGACTTTGCCAAAATAAAAGGGACCCTTAGTACAGATTTCTAGAGCTCTTTTTTCTGTAGATCCTTCCTGTCTAGAACCCTGCCCCATATCCTCCAACTGTCTCAAACTCCCTGCCTCAACTCAGTGAGGCCACTGTGCCCTTCCTGTAATCCCTCCCTCTGCAAGTCAATGGGGGAAGTGGCCCTGGGTAGAAAATGGAAACAATGGTGGGAACTCACCTGAAGTGTTTCCCTTCTCTAAGGCATTACGGCATCATGTCTTTCTTGTACTCCAATACCTGGAAATAGCTACTTCATATACTTTGCCCGTTTTTTTAGCCATTTATTTTTCAAGGGCAAGTACAATTCTTGTCACCATATCATGGCTAGAAATGAGGTCCCCAAATTCCTTATTATCTCATCTGTACATATAGTGTGAATTCAAGTTCATTTCAATAATGCATACCCTCCATTTTTATAACATCACTCTTTAAGAATATTTATTTGGGGGGCGCCTGGGTGGCTCAGTCGTTAAGCATTTGCCTTCGGTTCAGGTCATGATCCCAGGGTCTTGGGATCGAGCCCCGCATCGGGCTCCCTGCTCGGCGGGAAGCCTGCTTCTCCCTCTCCCACTCCCCCTGCTTGTGTTCACTCTCTCGCTGTGTCTCTCTCTGTCAAATAAATAAATAAAATCTTTAAAAAAAAAGAATATTTATTTGGGGTCCTAATGTGGAAGAGGACATAGTTTTTCCCCTTTGCCAGTCCTTAGGTAGTGAGAAGAGGGGTAGGTGCTGGGAATAGAGAATTGAGAAGAGATGTTGATACCTATCCATACCACAAAATGATAACTCTCTATATTTCTGTGTTTGTACAGGAAATAGTAACTCTCTAGGAAACAAAGAAAAAACCCAACAACAAATGAAGTGTACTATTGCAAGGGAAGAAAGAAGCTAGAACCAGAATTCAAAATTATGCCTACCTGAGCTGTTCTGAGTCCGCCAAGTGTTTGCAAGTTGGAGCCTACCAAGAATTTACTATTTTGAAACACGTTTTAGACTTTCCTCAAGGGACTAGGCAAAATAAAGATTGGCAAACCCCAGATGTTACAGCTCTCACGTAAGAGCTGCTGTGGTCCACACTTGATAAACTTGGGTACGGTATTCAAAGGCCACCACAAGCACCACTACCAAAAACCACAGGAAGTTCCAATATTTTATTATCGGCATTGAAATGATATTTATAAACTTCCTGAGATCAAATTATTCTCCTATCCCTTCTCTAGCCTTCTAGTCTTCAATATCTTTAAAAACAAAAAGTAACACATAAATAGAAATAATCCTGGCTTTAGCCATAATCCCAGGAGTAATGCTGAAAGCCTTTCTTTTCTTTCAAAAGCCCTTTATCCAACTATGGTGTTACTTCTTAACTGGGAGCAAAGCCTTTATGGTGAGATATACTTGGATCCTAGGTGTACCATTAGCATTTCCATAACCTCAGGGGAAATTACACAACTTCTCTAAGGCTTAAGTGGAAAGGACCTAGTACATGGCTTGACACATAGTAGGAACTTTATACCAGTCAGAAGGAGTAGAAACCGCACAGCAGAGAGAATTTAGCATAAGGAACTGTGAAGCTGGTATCAGAAAACTAAAAGAGTTGCACAGAGGTATTAGAGATAGGAAACTGCAGGATTCAGCTACTCTCCCTGCAGCTGCAGGAGCAAAGGGAAAGAGATGGGGCTTTAGCATTTAAAAGTTTGGTGGAGGCATCCCGTGAGGCTGGGACTCAGACTTCTGAAGAAGGGGCAGGCTGCTGAGCTGGTGTCAGTATTCCTCTGAGTACAATGGGGCAATGGCCAAGTTCACTTCATGTGTTTCATTCGCTTATGGATCACTGTTCTTGTCCCTGAACTTCTGGGTCTTGAAAACCATTGTTTCATATAATTTGTCCTTTTGTTGTTGTTTCAGGGAGAGGTAAATCTGGCCCCTGCTACTCTGTGACTGCCAGAAAGGGAAGTCTCTAATGTTTTCTAAATAAATAAATTAGCCAATTTTTTTTGGATCACTTCTGTTGGTTCTGTCTCCCTCTCTTAAGTTTTTCAGTGAATTTATAAAATCAAACAATTACTTTGGCATAGTTTAGATGTAATGTCACTTAATGACTTGTATCTTTCTAATGTCTAAGACCAAAACGTTTTAAATCATCCTTAACTCTCTCCTTCTTTCAAATTCAGTCTATCAGTAAATTCTGTTAACCCTAAATAAGAAATATATCCTACTATTACTTGCCATCTACTACTTCTTCCTATCCCTGGAGCCATCCCAGTGCAAGTCACCATCATCACATGCATGGAATATTGTTACAACTTCCTAATTGATCTGCTTATATACCTATCTCCTTCCCTAACTGCTTTCGTATCTTTACTCAAGTGCCATATTTTTCGTATCTATCAGCATGACCCCAGCAATATTTCTTCAGACTGCCAGTAGCAGTAGGTTCTAGTAGCTGAAGTTGATTTTGGTTTACAGTTTTCCAACCCTCTCAGAAGCAACCTCATGGTACCACATCAGAGAAACTAGCATCCATCTAGAGACTCTTTCTCAGAGATCTGGGTCCCAACTCCACAACATCTCTCACAAACATAGCTCTCAGCAATAGGAAGTGAATTAAAGGTGTCCTCTAGAATATGGGTAAGGAAGACAAAATCATGGGTGGGGTTCTGGGACCTCCTACACAAACAGAAGAGTTCTGCATTCATCTGTTTTACACATCTGCATATCATTTATTTGGCAAAAAGTTCCATTAATTGAAAAAAAATGTTCAAAAACTGCTGGTAACCAAAGTTAAATCAGTAAGTTTTGCAGAATTTAGCAAAGTGCGCATTTCACGAACTAAGGAAGGTATAATTCTTTGCCATAAAGCTTAGATGAGCTTTTCTGTCAGCAAGAGTCATGTTCTCCTCTGGCATTGGACTGGATCCAGTATATTCACTCAATTAAATGTTGTATCTCATCAACAATTCTGGTCAAAGTAGTTCTAGGATTGTGACTTCAGTCTTCCTTTGATTTTGTCTACAGGATTCCACATAGTCTATAGCAATTGCTAAGAGCAAACCCACATGACACACCAGTGGTCAGTTTGAACTGGGAAGACCACACACAAGACCTTGTCACCTTCCTCATTAAGGGTGCCTCCATTCTCTAGTCTCTCAAATGAGAAATTCTATTTTATGATCCTCATAGCCCCACCTGGTACTAAATGCATATTTCCATGACATCTCCATACTGTATAAATATGAAAATTTCCCAAAATTCAAAATGTGTAACAGTATTCTCAACTTTAATTCTTAAACAGAATTCTCATCTATCAATGCTAAACTAAAACTTACTAGACCTTCTGTGTGTCTTAGTCCAACTTCTCTGGTCTCAGATTCTTAGTTTTTATTTCTTTTGTTTAGAACATTGAGCAAGAATTTCCTTGATTCTTGTAAATCTCTTTTATATGTAAAATCTAAAAAAAAAATCTAAAAACAAACAAACAAAAAATCCACAAAAAAAATGAAGCTCATAGATATGAAGAATAGACTGGCAGTTGCCTGAGGTGAGGATAGAAGGTAGAAAAAATGGGTTAAAGGGGAGTCAAAGGTTTAAAAAAAAAATGCCTAGTGTCTTAGTCTGTTCTGACTGCTATAATAAACTACCATAGACTGAGTGACTTATAAACAACAGAAATTTATCTCTCATAGTTCTGAAGCCTGGGAAGTCCATGATCAAGCACCTCCAGATTTGGTGTCTGGTCATGGCCTCTAGCAGTTCTACGCTCTCCCCTTTCAGTGGCAAAGGGGTTGCAGCAGCTCCGACCCTTACTTCATCTCAGATTCAAGTTCACACAAAAACATCACCTGTACTAGTAGAAATATTTTTCTTTTAATAATTACTTAAGTTTAATTTGAAAAGAAAAAAGGGAAACAGAGAGAGGAAAAAGGAATTAATGAGTATATAGAAATATATAAATACACATATAAATGTAAAATAAAATACAAATAAGGAAGAAAATATGTGTAATTGCCACAGGTCTTATTTCCGTAAGTTATGGCATGAGAGCACATTGGGGCATTTAGATACCAATTTGGAAGGCATAATACATTAGATGTATACTTTATATTTATATCAAAATAAATTCCAGATGGATTAAAAATTTTAATGTAAAATATAAAACCATATGAGTAGTAGAAGAGAGGCATGACTATTTGTATATCTTGGGGAGTGGGGGGATTATTGAGCATGACATCTGAGGTGGGCGTCCATTGACTTGTCTGCCCAGTCTCTTCTGAGGTCCATTGACTTGTCTGCCCAGCAGTCCGTCTCTTCTGAGGACCCTCCCTGACCCTCCCACTGCCCCCTCCCTTCCTTCCACTTCCCACATAAACCTGTGGTTTGAATAGGTGTCTTCTTCCCTGAAGCCATCTTCCTGGCCGCAGGGGCTTGTCTAGAGATGAGCTCCTCATCCAAGCTGAGCAAGTCACTTCCCTGGCCACCCATCTGGGTCACCTTGAGATTCTTTGAATTCCCTCTCTGTTCATGAAACTGAGGAGATTGTCTGTTCTAGCACTGCCTTTGGAGGCATAATAAAAAATAAAGTAAAAAGAATCTCCTGATAAATCTGTCTCATATAGGTGATACATTAGTCACGGTTTGGCTATTTTCTGCTTTGTAAATCTTCAGCTCCAAGAGGTAATCTTTCTAATCATTTAGGGAATGAGAGTTTAGGTTGGGGTCAGGTTAGTTGTATTAATTACGCATTTAGCATAGAAAGACTCTAAAAGAAACTTTCATAACTTCTTGATTTCCAGGGAAGCACTGTGGCTCAATGGTTAAAGAACATGGGCTTGGGGTCCCAAAGACCCACTTTTGAACTCAAACCCTGGTATTGATCAGCTGAGGAAACTGAGCCTCCCTGACTCTTAGTTTATACTTTTGTAAATACTTCACAGAAAAGAAAACGAGGCATGCATCAAAAGAGCTAGACAGTGTCTGGCACTTAATAATGATTCAAAAACCAGTGCATTATGATTGTTGTTGTCCTATTTTTTTCATCTCGGATTTTTGTCAGCTGAATTATTCAAATAGAACATTATTTTTCCAAATTTGTCTACTTAGAAAATATTCAACTATTCAACATTGTTAACTTTACTGTTTAAATAAAACCAAAATATCCTCCCTTTCTGTAGTAGGTTTTCTGATTTCTATTCTAATATTTTGGCCAAATCTAAATCAAAGAATATGATATTTAAGAACCCAAACTTGGGGCACCTGAGTGGCTCAGTCAGTTAAGCGTATGACTCTTGATTTCATTTCAGGTCATGATCTCAGGGTGGTGAGATCCAGCCCTGTGTCAGGCTCTGTGCTGGGCATGGAGCCTGCTTCAGATTCTCTTTCTCCTTTTCCCTCTGCCCCCCACCCCCCACTCATGTGCGCTCACTCTTTCTCTCTCTCTCTCTCTAAAAAAAAAAAAAGAAAGAAAGAAAAAAATGCAAAAACTTCTCCTGGCTTAGGATGAACAGGCTATGCCTCTCTAGGAATAAGTTCACACTCCCTATATATCCTGAATAGTGATTACTAACTTGAACCGAAAGGGTACAAAGTGTATGGAGGCTGCAGCATGGAGGGATGCACTCCCTAAGACAGGCGTCCTGATAAGGTGTGCACTAGAGCCCATGTGTGCCTCCCTCGCCAGGCTGTTGTCCTTACTCTTGCTGCTTCTGCCACCCTTGTTGCTGGTTTTCTTCTCACCTGGGCAAGGCAATTATCTATCCACCAAGAAAGTGGTATTAGATCTTTCTCTCTAGGTGAAAGCATTTGGTTTTTAATCTGTTATTTATAAATTCCTGAGATGAACGTGCTAGTGTAATACTTTTTTAACAGATCTTTTCTCTTTTGAGTCAGTCAAGAGCCGGGAACACGACTTAGCTCTCCTTTGATCACCATTCTCATGCTGTGCCAGGTACACGGTGAATGTGCAGTAAATCCTGAATTACAACATCATACCAAAGCCAAGAGCACTGTGTGTGAAGCTCCCATATCCACTGACCCTTCAGGTATGAGAGGAGCGCTGGGTTCCATTTCAGGGGGGAGAATGCTTCTTTCCAATTTCTGTGCAACATGCTATCCCCGGGGCCCCTGCAGCAGGCTGCTCGGGTGCACAGCCATCCACTGGGTGGTGGGAAAATAGCACCCTCGGACTCAGCCTGTGATCCTCTCTATCCAGTCCAAGCAGCCAGAGGATGTTTTTCTATGCCTTCCATTGTCTTCTTCACCATTTCAGTAACCGAAAAATAAGCACTTCTCACACTTCTACTGGAGCTCCAAGATCCCCTGGTATATCAATTGAGACAAATAAGCAGTGAACGGGTCACGAATCCAAACAGTCAAACTCTATGTCATTGCCTGGACCAAGCTGGGCATCCTGCCACACGTTTTAACATAAAGGGTAGTGGCCCCTGGGTGGCTTAGTTGGTGAAGCGTCAGCCTTCGGCTCAGGGTCCTGGGTTCAAGCCCCCCTATCGGGTTCCCTGCTCCGCAGGGAATCTGCTTCTCCCCCTCTCTCTGTCCCTCCCCCCTGCTTGTGCTCTGTCTGTCTCTCTCTCTCTCAAATAAATAAATAAATGAAAGCTTTAAAAAAATAAATAAAGGGAGGCTCGTTTCTTCATTAGTTCGATGTAGTGTTACATTGATCTGTAATTGTACACTGTGAACCTCTTTCTATCTTGATTCCCTTTGTTAACAGCTTTGAGGTGAATTATCCAGAAACATGGGTTCTGGTTCCAGGTCCTCCTAAAACCATCAGGGTGCTATGGAAATGTACAGTTTATCCCTCTGGGCCTGTCTCTCCATCTACACAATAAAGTGATCAGTCCACGCAGTTCCTGAAATTCCTCCCTGTCCTAAAGTGCATAAGGTTCGGTGCTAATAAAACAGAATATTCTCCTTTGCATTGGCTTTTAGTGTGATGGTAGTGTATGTGTTTTCTATAAAAATAGCTTGCTAATATATTAGATTGTCAGTTATTGCTCTAGTTCCAGACCTGTGCATTATTCGTTCACGTACAGTGGAGGTATAATCTGTGAGACAAACAGTGTTCCAGCTAGTTTATTAAAAAATTAATATTTTACCTTTTGACCCCCTTCACCCATTTCTCCCAGTGGATGAAGGGGGTTAAAAGGTAAAAAAGGAACTGCGAACTATGATCCAATGAAGCTTCTTTGTTAATTATAAGTTTGATCTAAGCATAAATTTTTATCAATAAGACAGAAAATAGTTTCTTACATACCAATTCTTTTAAGATGGGTAAGTGCTTAAGTTAGTACTTCCAATGGTCCTCATCCTGTTAATTTTAAATTGTTGCACACTACTAATTTTAGATAATTGCCCTGGTGTGCAAGGAGTTAAAAAACACTGAGAGGCTCACAAAATAAATGGTTATGTTAGAAAATGCTCAGTGAAATTAGCATAGAAGTTTATAACAAAGTTTTTCTTTATAGAGTTCTATTTATATCAGTGGATGATGTAATAATTTCGACATTAAACTAAAAATTCTGAGCATTTAAGACAAAATTCTTTCTAAATACAAATCATCATATACTATAATAAGTTAAATCTGAAATATGAATCATTCCGAACAGCCTCCAATGCCATTTGATTGTAAACTCTGTCAGGGCATGGATTCTTCTGTTTTGTTTTCTGATGTATCTCCAGCACCTATAAAAAGATTTTTTTGTTGTTGTTTTTAAAGATTTATTTATTTATTTGAGAGAGAGAGAGCATGCACACGAGCATGGTGGGGAGGGGCAGAGGGAGAGAGAATCTCAAGCCGACTCCACGCTGAGCACAGAGCCCAACGTGGGGCTCAACTCCATGACCCAGAAATCACGAGCCCAAGATTACGACCTGAGCAGAAACCAAGAGTCAGATGCTCAACGAACTGCATCACCCAGGCACCCCAAAAAGATTTTTTTAATTAATACTATTTTCCCAATATAGTGCAGATCATGTTGAATATAAAGGATTGACATAATATGCCTAATGAGAAAAAAATCAACATGAAGTGCCTTTCTGAGTGAATTATAGCAGCCTTGAGTTGAACAGGATATATCACGTGGTTTCCCAGAGCTCCCAATACCAAGGTACTATATAATACAGCCATATAAAGTAAGCAAACCAAAATTGCCGATGCTTGTGCACAGGCTCTCTCATATTAACTGTTGTAACATTTTACTTTGGAGTTTTATTTAAACGACCTCAGCAGTTTGGATCACAGTTTGGGGGTGCTTAAGAGTTTCAGATTGAGTTTGTACTCTCTCGTACGTCCGAGTGCAGATAACATTGTTCACGGCACTTTCCTAGAAGACAAATGAAGGATGAGACAATTCAGTATTGTTGGTGAAACTGACGTTTAGAACAATGCAAACTAAGTACTATCCATACACACATTCTTTAAAAATCTCGAAAAGAGATCTATGTAGACAACTATAGATACCAACTATTTGTTAGCTGATTTTGCTAACAAAATGGCAAATCATGTTACAAATGATATATGTGGGTATACATATATATGGTATATATGTAATGTGTGTGTATATACAAAAAAACAAGGCAAATAGTATAAAATTTGAAGTCTGTTAAAACATTTTAAATGCCTATGGTGAAGCATTTTTGCTAATTTATATAACTTACATTTTTCAAATAACATTAAGTTACATTGATGTAGTATTTTATGGTTTTTAGAGCACTAATATATACATGATGGTATTTAATTCTCTCAAAAAAACCATGAAGACAGTCCTACATTTTTGAAGGCAAGTAAACTCCATCTTGGAGAGGATAAATGACTCATCCAGAGTCACAGAAGTACTGAATGGCAGAGGTGGAAATGCACATTTTGAATTCTGAATCTGTATTCTTCCTAGTGAATTAAAAACATATCTGTTTGGTGATTGATGTCATTATAAGTAGAAATAAAATCAAGTATCCTTAGTCTTCCACTTATTACTTTATAAGTAAATGTGCTCTTCATTGTTGAAAGAAAAAAAATTCTTACATTAAGAAATGAGGATAGGTTTTTTTATTTTTTACTTCCACATAATTCTTACATATTCCCTTAGAACTATTTGACATTATGTCCAAAATTGTCATTTTATTCATTTCAGTGGAACTGGGGGTTTGGGAAGAAGAATCATTGGCATATTTCCCTCCCTTGTGTAGAAGGGAGAAAGATGACCTGAGAAGCCATCCTCAAAGGGAGCAGAATGGACTCAAAAAAGTACACTTTGGAATTAAGCCAGCCTGGGTTTTAATCCCAGCAGCACCATGTTTTTCTTAGGTAATGTCCTTAGGTAAGTCAGTGGCCGAATCTCAGTTTTCTCCACTATTAAGTAGGCTAATTAGTCTTGCCTCACAGAATTATTGTGAGGATTAGGTAAATAATATATGAAAACATGCAAACCCGGTAGCCACAGAAATGTTAGTTTTTAATTGTGTCAACTCATCCATACACCAAGGAGACACCACTTAAGCTTTGTACTAGCTTAAATTTCCTTTTCATGTGTTTGTTTGGTGTTAAGCTGGAAAACAGTGAGAAATTAATCTTTGTATGGAGCAAAGGATTAGCAACAACCCACAATCCCTGCTGAAATCTTCATTGCACAAATACGTGCTTGTTTTGGCTTATGTGCAAGTCAAAGAATTAGGCAACACAACTTTTTAATTTTCTTTAGCGTTTTAGTTCCTCAACCCATGTGCATTTTATAATATTTATGATCATGCATAAATATTATATCTATTATACTTATCCGCCAATGTCTTCCCCCATTCTTATAAAGCAAAGAAAAAAGAAAATTACATTGACTTCTATTATTTTATAACAAGCTATTTGAATGACTTTATATACAGGTGTTAGAGCAGGTGCAAAAAATAATGACAAACAGCTCACTCACCACCACCATTTTCCCATCCACCAACTTTCTCCTTATGGTGTTCTCCTTGCCATCCCAGTCTTGAACTTGAATCAAAGAGTCCTTATCGAAGGTTACCACACTCTGAAAACGGACAAAACGGAATTCAGCTCAGACTGTCACATTTGAATACTAACGTTTTATCAAGGACCAAATCCTTTTCAGCGGTTGTGATATTCTCAGGTAGTTTTAGAATGGTGTTTACAGTTTTATTTATATTTTAAGACTTTGTCAACACTAAATTTGTTGGCTGATTCTTCTGAGGGAGGAAAAGTTTTATAAGAATAAAAATATAATATTATCTTGAAGAATAAATAAAACTCTCTTTTCCCTGAGAAATGAAGAGGGCTAGATATCCTATGCCCTCATTTCCTGCCCGCTCTCCTCCGCGCGCACAGAAACTTCTCCAAACCCACCACAATGCTGAATATGTATCCTAAGTTAGAAAGCAACTCCCATTGTGTTAAGCCACTGGGGCCTGTGGTTAATGTGGTACTGAGGCACATCCTCACCTGTACTGGTTAATATAAGTTTTATTCATTGTAACTTTATCCATAGAAAACTACAAAGTAGGAAGGCAGAACTTTTGTTTCTGAGAGAAGAATCTAAGGAAATGATTCTCAAAATGCATCTGCTAAGCATCTGCATCAGAAACATTAGAAATACATAAACCTGAAAATTAAGAGATGTTAAAAAAAAACTCTGCATATACATAGTCTAGTATTAGACTGGACTGGAAGACTTATCCTATTGCTGAGTGTCATCTCTTTTTTTTTTCACTCTAATCAGCTGTTAAAATAACCCTTAACCGGGAAGAAAGACTAATACCCCATTTATCTAGCATGTATGATGTAATTATGTATTCTTTTAAAATTTTACCTCGAGAATATGAAAAAAAATAAAAATAAAATTTTAACTAAAAAAAAAAGAAAAAAGAAATGTTAGAAACACATAGAAATACTTCGGGTGCCTACCCCAGACATCAGAGCCTGTGAGGATGGGACCTACAAATAGGCACTTTTCACAAGCATCACAGGAGATGTGTATGTATATTAAAATTTAAGATCCTCAGATTTAGGTTTTAGCCCAATGTTTATCTAATACAGACTTTAGATGTGTTTGCTATAATTGTTTACTTACTTAGAATGATTTCAAATTGACATTCTTATGAAATGTATCTGAAAGAGTTTTGAAGGCCTCACCTTGGTTTTATAGCCCCCTGGTGTGGTTTCCTCAAATTCTTCTCCGAGTTTAAAGGAGATCTCATTATTTTTAAAGATGCTTTTGGTTTTTATAGTGATCAGATCTTCCTGTGTACTGATGGTCACAGTGGGTCTTGCCAGACAGGCAAGTTTCCTGCTGGCTCGTCCCATTCCTGGAAGCCAGATGAAAGGACACCATAGTTAAATCTGTTGCTGGTTTTAGAAACCCATGTTCACTGCGTAATTCTTTACTAACTAACTAGGGGGTCTGTGAGTTAAGCAGATTTAATGCTGCATGAATTCAAATATCTGAAGCTAGTAGCACCACCATTATAAGTTAAAATAGGTTATATTTTGCAGAAAAAATAATCTCTAGTTTTGGCTACTGGTTGTCGTGTTTCCTTAGCCCAGTAGTTATTGATCTTGTTGGTTCATGAACCTCTTTGAAAATTTTATTAAAGCTCCTATTTTGATAAAATATCTCCCTCTTTGCACATGTTGTGATGAGCACTGGGTGTTATATGCAACCAATGAATCGTTGAACACTACATCAAAAACTAATGATGTACTATATGTTGGCTAACTGAACATAATAAAAAAAAATCTCTCTCTTTTAAAATGCACTCATTTATACAGATGAAATACTTTGACATGGATTATTTAAGATCTTTATCTCTTCACTTATATTCTTATATGTACATATATAGTTTGTTTTTTCCATCATGTATTTTTTTATTGTGCTAAAATATAGATAACATAAAATTTATCATTTTAACCATTTTAAAGCATACAATTAAGTGGCAATAGGTATGGGGCGCCTGGGTGGCTCAGTTGTTAAGCATCTGCCTTCGGCTCAGGTCATGATCCCCGGTCCTGGGTTCGAGCCCCACATCGAGCTCCCTGCTCGGCAGGAAGCCTGCTTCTCCCTCTCCCACTCCCCCTGCTTGTGCTCCTCTCTCACTGTGTCTCTCTCTGTCAAATAAATAAAATCTTTAAAAAAAAGTGGCATTAGGTACGTTCACAATATTATACAACCATCACCACTATATATAGAATTTTTAAAAATATAAATGTTCTATTATAACAATTGTTATTCAACTTACTTTTCCCCATCTCTGTATCTTAAAGATTTTCTGTGTCAGTACACATAGATATAAATGTTTGTCATTGCTACATAATATTTTATAGAGTGTATATATTAATATTTATTTCATCTCTCTCCCTGTTGATGGACATGTTGTTTGTTTCCATGTTTTCTAATTACAAGCAATGCTATAGTGAACATTATTACACACACAGCTTTATGCAGTATATGTAGGACTATTTTCTAAAGAAATAGCATCACATGTACAATACTTAAGTTAAATTTCTAAGAGAAGATAAGTGGGAGAAACCCTCTAATATGGTTCATGAATTCATATTGTGAAACATGATAACAAGTTGTGATGTATTAGATGATGATTCCCAAAGATATTTACACCCTAATCCCTAGAACCTGTGAATGTCACTTTATATGCCTAAGGGGATTTTGTAGATATGGTTAACTCAAGGATCTTTTTTTTTTTTAAGATTATATTTATTTTTTTGAGAGATAGCACGAGAGGGAAGAGGGTGAGAGGGAGAAGCAGACTCCCCGCTGAGCAGGGAGCCCGATGTGGGACTCGATCCCAGGACTCCAGGATCATGACCTGAGCCGAAGGCAGTCGCTTAACCAACTGAGCCACCCAGGCGCCCTTAACTCAAGGATCTTGAAATAGGGAGCTAATCAGCATGTGGACCCTAAATGTAATCACAATTTCATTATAAGAAACGGAAGAGGGAGATTAGACTACAGAAAAGAAGGCAATGTGACAATAGGGGCAGAGGTTGGAGTGTGATGCCCAGACACCAAGGAAGGCCAGCAGCCATCTCAGCTGGAAAACAAGATCTATTCTGGGGCGCCTGGGTGGCTCAGTCGTTAAGCGTCTGCCTTCGGCTCAGGTCGTGATCCCAGCGTCTTGGGATCGAGTCCCATATCGGGCTCCCCGCTTGGCGGGAAGCCTGCTTCTCCCTCTCCCAGTCCCCCTGCTTGTGTTCCTGCTCTCGCTCTCTCTCTCTCTGTCAAATAAATAAAATCCTAAAAAAAAAAAAAAATCAATTTTGAAGATCCTCTAAAGATTTAGAGCAAATCCTTGTAAAAATGATCATTGGGGCGCCTGGGTGGCTCAGTTGTTAAGCATCTGCCTTCGGCTCAGGTCATGACCCCAGGGTCCTGGGATCGAGCCCTGCATTGGGCTCCCTGCTCCGCAGGAAGCCTGCTTCTCCTTCTCCCACTCCCCCTGCTTGTGTTCCCTCTCTCGCTGTGTCTCTCTCTGTCAAATAAATAAAATCTTTAAAAAAAATAAATAAATAAAAATAAATAAATAAAAATAATTATGACTTTTTGCTTTAAATTATTTATGGAAATAATTTGCCATTTAGTATATGATGTTTATGTGTTTTATCGATGTAAACCCATGGTAAATTACATGAGGGCAAGAATTCTGTCAATTACAAACTAATTTTGCATAGAACTATATCTAGGTCCTGAACCAATGTTGATCATTTCTATGTGATTGTTTTTATGTTTCTGTTGCAGGGAGAGGCCCAAGATTAATCTGAGATCATACAGACCAAGTTTCTGTGCTATCAAATCTCCCCTTTTTACTGGCTATGATATGCAGGTAAAAATGGCTCACCCAGCTCTTTCATATATTTTTCAAAATTTTCACAAGAAATGGATTTCCATGTTCCTTGGAGTCGATCAACCATTCTGTCTAAATTGATCTTAAAGAAAAATAGCATCATTAGGATGAGTATGTTATTGTTGCCTGAAATAGTGTTTTTAATACAATTTTTGTGGATAGTACAGAAAAGTCAGGGGGAAAGGTTAGGAACTCTAATCCTTGTCATCTTTTCTTAATACCATCTAGAGCAGGAAAACTCTCAAATGTAAGCTGGTCAAGATGAAAATGGAAACAGTTTTTGGGAGGACCAGATATAATTTTTCCATCTCTAGTTTAGGATCAAAACTAGGTTTATAAATTCTAGTTCCTTCCCTAAGAACGGCAACACACACACACACACACACACACACACACACACACACACATACACACAGAGCAATGTTTAAGGGGAACTAGGCAGCTATGTTTATGCCCTAGGACACCTATACTCCAGGTCTTTGTTTCTCTTTCTCTGACCAAGGGTGATCTAGAATAAGCCAATTTGTCAGCTGTTTAGAGATCTTATCACACTCTCATTCTTGGTAATTTGAGCTAAAAACCAGAAAGATTTCGTAGATGGTATTTGGCATTTGAACTAAAAAGTTAAATTTAGTGAGGGCTAGAACAATCATTTTAAGCCAGGTACATATTGAGCAAGAGAATGAAACATAGAAAAAAAAGGAAGGAAAGAGATTGTGTTCACACACACACACACACACACACACACACACATCCTTGTTTTTTTTTTTTTTTTAATTTTATTTATTTATTTGAGAGAGAGAATGAGAGATAGAAAGCACGAGAGGGAAGAGGGTCGGAGGGAGAGGCAGACTCCCTGCTGAGCAGGGAGCCCGATGTGGGACTCGATCCCGGGACTCCAGGATCATGACCTGAGCCGAAGGCAGTTGCTTAACCAACTGAGCCACCCAGGCACCCCCACACACAGCCTTGTTACTGATGCTTTTCCAGATGTCAGCTCAATTTTCCATAAGCTTAGAGAGTCATCACTGCCATGAGAACACCAAATATCTTCTTAGTAAATCCCCCTTAATTTAGGCTAGGTTCTGTTCCTTTCAATCTTGACTGAAAACACTCTGATGTCCACTGATATCTGTAAGGAATCAGAACAGAGGATAAGGAGTATTATAGGAAATACACCAACTAGAGAAGAGGAGATTTCCAAGGTTAAAAGACAAGCACAGCCTTATACATGCCATCAGCTCTGAGAACATCATTGTTAATTTTAGGCAATGCTTGATGTCCATATGCTAACACAGAGTTACTAAGAAAAACTGAAATTATAAAATTATTTTAAGACAGAAAAGAATAGCACTTTATTAACAATTCCCATTAAAATGTTAAATTTCCAATATCTATAAATATCTATAAAAGTATTTATCCAGGCCAATGGTCCTACTGATAATTATTCAACTAACACATATGGAGGGAGCACTTAGTATTTTATGCCCAATACGAGACTAAGCAATTTTGCATACACCATTGATTTAATGTTCCAACTATGGTTGAAAAAGATATCATAGCTTGTTTGATTCTTTCCTTTCGTGTGTTAGGAGGTTTACCATTATGATTTTTTTTACATTAATGTGTACAATTTATAGTTATCCCCACTCAATTGAATAGCATGAGGCTGAAGCCAGTAAATGACTCACCACTGAAGGTACAAAGATATTAAAATTAGGCACTGAAGTTACTAAAATTCCTAGGATTTTTTTTTAAGAAAATGTCAAATGTGTCAGATGTACACTGATCCTCCAACATAAGGAAATCAACTATTGGAAATCACCTCCTTGAAGAAGATGTCATATTGGGAGCTCAGTATTGGTCTCTATTGCTGGCAGGTTGGACTTTCAGAAAAGTATCAGTAAAATAGAGACCAGGCATGGCCTCTATCTCTGCCCCTGTGGTTCCTCTGTACATGTGCTCATCATGTCAATTCAAAGACTGGCTGATGTGCACTGGCCTAGTCATGTGTCTGCTTGGTTGCTCACTGCCTATTCTGTGAGGGATGCTTTCTGGTGTCCGTTACTATGTGAGTCAAAAGTCTTCACACACTATGCCCATTCCTTCGAGTACATCCACATTCCTCGATGCCAAACCTCCTTGTCTTCAATTTTTCAGTCCTTTTCCTTCCAGACCCCTGACCAGCCCATCAGAATATTCCCTCTACCCGTGTGTGTGTCTTCTTTCTCACCTCAGCCCACTGCTTCCTCCACACAAAATGAGTAACAGGTGCACCACTCTGAGCTTTGTCCATTGGGACGATTTTTCCACACCACTGTTTTCAAACCCCCTCCCACCCTGAGGGTAATTAAACCACTGCCTGTTTTTAACTTGCGTCCACACACTAAGCTGACCTGCCCATAAAACATGTTCAAGCTCTTCTTACTCCTTCAGCTGGTTACATGAGCCCCCCACGAAGTTGAAGAATGATCTGAGGGAGGGGTGCTGGTACACCCGTGGTGGGTGACATGAGGAGCTGGGCTACCTGCTCATGCAGTTACTTCATATATTCTGGTCTTGCTTAGCCTTAATCCCAGATGCACAATTTTGATCTTATTGTGGAATGCTGGGCCTGCCTGAGTCTATGACTCTGTGGGTCTGACAGAACCCAGATCATAATGGACAGTTCCAGACGCATGGTTACTTGGTGTCTTATAATCAAGAATTCTGTCTCTACTAGTCCCCAGTGACACACCAGGAACTCTTTTCAAAAGCGTGTAAGTTTCTGTTGCAGGTGGCATGGTCTTGCTCTGAAACCCCAGGGATCTGTGTTATGATGCTTCCACTGTGGCTTCATCTCTCTGCCACACTGCATATTTTCCCATCACTAATACCTCCAGTGGCTTGGGGTTTGCCAGATCATATGGCCCAAGAGGCAGGGCTGCTTGTACTGTAATTCTGACTTTCTGCTCCAGGCCTCATTCAAAGCAGGGAGCTATTCCTGTCACCCAGTGTATGGGCTGGAGCACATTTCCTAGATGTGGAATATGTTGCCACCATAAACCAAAGGATCCTACCAGGAATTGTATTTCCTTCTTTCTGGTACAAAGGCAAGATGCAGCAATTTATCTTTAGGAAGAGATGTCCTCACTTGCCCTTGACCCAGCTGGATCCCTAAATACAACAGTGGAAGTTCACTGAATTGCCACCAACTTAAACTCCCATACTCTGCAGTGCATATGTCTTACCAGTGCCTCCAGTATGCTAGCCATTCTTGCTCATCCTCCTGATCAACATGATATGTAGGATATCCAGACAGCTCAGATCTCATCTGATCATATTATAACAGCAGAAGATAATGTAGGCCCCTAACCTGTAAATGTATATTGTACCATGTAAATGCAGTTTCTATTCCTTTTTCTGATCTTTTCTTATTGGGATAGACAAGAATGCCATAACATGTACTTGAAGCCATATTAATCTGCTCCAGCAAAGATAACATAACTGGCACAGCAGCCATGTTCGGGGTGATTATTTGAGTTTGTAGTAGCCTACATTCATTCTCCGAGATTCAGTTGGTTTCTGCAATGGTCAGACTGGTGAATTAAATGGAGCTGTGATGTGGACCACCCCCCTCCTGCCCCCACCATTCTTAAGATCCTTTAGAGTAGCATTCATTCCTCCCCATCATCACCACCAAATACAGTGGAGTTTGATGTACCATCTTAGCCAGGACTGGCAAAGGAATAGTGAATAGAGGGGGTTGGGGTGTAGAGGTGCCATTTTAGAAGCTCTCACTTCACCTTCCCCACTGTGATAGCTCCCATTTGGTTTGAATGAGAAGAAGTCAAGGTGGGGTTCCCTCAACAGTCAAACATGTCAATTCCAATCATATATTTGGAGACCAGAGAGTTGACCACTGGATGGGTCCACAGACTTACGGGACCTTCTGAGAGCCAGACTTAGGCCGGGATTCTGTTTATTTCAGAGCCTGGGCCCTGGATGCCTCCACTCTACCATGATGATTTGAAATCCTATAAGTCAATATAGGATTTTGAGGGTATTTGGTATTTGGATATTCCTCTTTCCAAATATTTGGATATTCCTCTTTCCATAGTGTGTATTTTCTCAAGTAAGTATCATAAGTCTCTTTTGAGGAAACTTGGGGAAATTAACACAGTATATTTTGCCATGGTATTTCAAAATTCTTCCTCCTGTGGACTTAGCCACCACTTCAGCCAGTGGTTTCTGGGTCTGAAAACTGGCTGAGTTCTGGTATGTGGGCAAAAGATCAAGACTTTCTATGGAGATTACCACCCTTAATCTGCTGTTCATATATATATATTCTTGCCTTCTTCTGGTTAATATATTAAGTAACACCTTCACTGGCTAGTCATCTAGGGATTTTTTTTTTTTTTTAGGGATATAATGTTCTCTTAATCATCTCCACATCTCCCTCCAGGTCAAGTCCACTTGGGTGCCCTTCAACTTTCCCTGGTGGTATGGCAATTGTAACCCCCTGGCTTCTGCCAATAAAATGCTGCTGTTTGGTCCCTGTTGCTTCAGCAATTGCCATTGCTATCAATGAGCCAGCTAATAGAGATAGAGATAGGTATGGATGATGCATATAGATCTCTATTCTCTATTCTCTTTCTACAGAAAGGTATTTTGGCTATATTGAGCCATAGCAGAAGTACAGATCTCATAAATTTCCTACAGAAAAAGACAGAGGAGAGCCCCACCATATAAGAGCTTCATACAGTGTTGTGGCATATTGGACTTGGGTTATTTTAACTAAAAATTTGAAACGTACTCGAGCTGGACAAGGCATAGTGGGCACCCTGCAGAGGCTGGCATGCTAGGAAAACGCAAGCCTTACTCATTTGCTATTCATTCAATAAACTTTGAGTATCTACTAAACAAAAGACCCCCATGCTAGGCTCTGGTATATAATGGGAAATGAAAGAGACTTCCAAAATGTTTCCAACATTATGAAAGAAAATCTGAAATTGTGCTAAATTCCCTAGTATTTCCATATGGTATCTATCGATCTATCGATAGATAGACCCCTGCCGGCACCTGTAGATGAAGTATTATTGGAACATAGCCACACTTATTTCTTTGAATATTCTCTAAGGCTGTTTTCACATTACAGTAGCAGAGCTGAGTAGTTGTGACAGATATCCCATGGCTCACAAAGCCTAAGATGTTCACTATTAGGCCCTTTACAGAAAAATGTTTGCTGGCCCCCATTTTAGAGTCTCATGTTTGATTATTTAAAACTCAGGATCCTAACAGCTACTGTGTTTGTAGGCTTTTTGTGTTGAGGATAGAAAAGTGGTGGATAGGGCCCCTGGGTGGCTCAGTTGGTTAAGCGACTGCCTTCGGCTCAGGTCATGATCCTGGAGTTCCGGGATCGAGTCCCGCATCAGGCTCCCTGCTCAGCAGGGAGTCTGCTTCTCCCTCTGACCCTCTTCCCTCTCATGCTGTCTATCTCTCATTCTCTCTCTCTCTCAAATAAATAAATAAAATCTTAAAAAAAAAAAAAAAGAAAAGTGGTGGATAACATTTTTTCTTCCATAGCTTTTTTATCAAGAAAAGACATTTTTATAATTATGTCATGGGCAAGGCCAACAGAAAATGTAATTTAAGAAGCTAAGCTCTGGCATTTCATAAAAGTTACATGACAGAGAGATGGCTATCAGTCAAATATAGATGAAATATTTTTAAAAATTGCTCTGAGTGCTGCAAGGCAGAAAGTCACAAGAATTAAATTGATTTAGGAAAGAAGCAGGGTAAAAAAAGCTGTCCTGCTGCCTGCCTCATCCTGAGTTTAATCTCCAGGGTCTAATGACCCTGTTAAACTCCAAAGCTTTCTTCAGAAGTGGCCCTGATTCTCCCACCCTTTTAGTCACCCTAGTGATGTTAAGCTCTCAGGGTTTTCACGCACTTCTAATGCACTTAGATTAAAACCATGCTGGGAGAAAAGTATCTTTAATGACTTTTTAAAGGAAAATGTCCTGGAAATAGGGGAAATCCACCACAAAACTTTCAGCGTGGTGGTAAATAGAACACAGTACTCCAGAGCAGCTTCTCTTTTTATATTGGTTGGGCTTTGTAGGGCATTAACAAGACTTGGGAAGAGTGCAGCCTTTCCTGGTCATCCCTCAGTAGGTGCTCGTTGAGGACAATGGGAAAAGGCTGCACCTTGGCCATCCGCGAGACTCAGGGTGTTTCTGCATCGCCCCCACTGTTCACAAGAGCAGCTGGAAGTGAGCAGCCAACAGGAAGCTGGGCCCAATGGCTGGATGAGACACATGGCCACCCAAGCAAGCAACCACGTGGCATACGCTCCTTCCCAGTGTTCTTCACACATTTGTTTAATATTTTTTAGTAGGAAGGATAGCAGGTTGAGTTGTGTCCCCCAAAAAGATATGTCCAAGTCCTAACGCCTGGTACTTATGAATGTGACCTTGTTTGGAACTAGGGTCTTTGCAGAAATAATGAAATTAAGGATCTCAAAATGAGATCATTCTGGATTTAAGGTGTTCCCTAAATCCAATGACACATGAAAGAAGGTGAGAGAGATTTGAGACACAGAGACAGAGGCAAAGGCCAAGAGAAGACTGACCAAGACAGAAACTGGAGGGCAGCCATAAGCTAAGGAATAAATACCAAGTACAGCCAGCAGGCACCAAAAGCTAGGAGAGAGGCAAGGAGAGGCGCCTGGGTGGCTCAGTCGTTAAGTGTCTGCCTTCGGCTCAGGTCATGATCCCAGGGTCCTGGGATCGAGCCCCGCATCGGGCTCCCTGCTCGGTGGGAACCCTGAATCTCCCTCTCCTACTCCCCCTGCTCGTATTCCTGCTCTCGCTGTCTCTCTCTCTGTCAAAAAAAAAAAAAAATGAGAGGCATGGAAGAGAGTCCTCCTCAGAGCCTCCAGAAGTTTTCCAACACCTTAATTTCACACTCTGGCCTTCAAAACTATAAGACAATAAATCATAAAAATAAATCATAAATTTCTGTCATTTGAAAGAGAAACTAATTTTTAAAAATCTTAGATCATTTTATGTTTAAAAGAAGGAACTTATTTTATTATGTAAAATACCATTTAAACTTATGAAGAATTGTCTATTTCACTGGATTTTTTTTCTTAGTCAAAACTTGTCATATTTACCAAGGATAGAGGTAACTTTTATAGATAATAATAACAGTAATTATGATAATATAATAAAAGACTGAGTAATAATAGTAATAGTATAATTATATAATAAAATTATATAAATTAAATTTTTTTCTGAAATTCGTGTAAGAAAAACGCTTTCCCTATTTCTCTAGTTTCTCATCGTCTCCTCTTTCCCTGCCAGTTTTCTTTTGAAATATTCAGAATCATACAACTTCTTTGGGGTGAATATTGAAGGATTTAAGATTTACATGACAAAATAAATTACTTGATAGTGGTAAATAGTACAGTGTTATGCTTTATTCTGTTTCAGAATTTCAGCAGATTGCTAACTTTAGGCTGTTCTTGGGGTTGAGTGCTGTCTGCTGCTGAACAGTCATGTGATTCAGACCAATCAGAATAAGAGGAAGACTTCCTAGAGGGATGAGTAAGACTGCAAGGTCAGGGCCAGGCAGGTGGAGGGCCTGTGATTCAGATCCTGCTGGGTTCCCAGGCTCTCATGGCCTTCTCTTCCCACAGTTAGAGCTGTTTGAACCCCACCTGTTGCCTTAGCATTGTCCTGAGGCTGCCAAAGTTACACATTCACCAGGTTATTATAAATCAGCACTAACTCCAGTGGTTCCCAAGCTTGACTTGCATTTGTAAAAATGCCAACTCATGTGTGCACCCTAGATTTCTCAATCAGAATTGCCAAGGACCAGACTTGGCAATATGAATTTTTAGAATGTCTCCCAGGTGATTCTTCATCTAAGGCTCAGTAATGAAGGGTAAATGCAATGGACCAGTGGTTCTCAAAGTGTGATTCCTGGACCAGCAACATCACCATCACTTGGGAACTGATTAGAAATGCAGATTCTTCTTTTCTTTTAAGATTTGATTTATTTATTTGACAGAGAGAGACACAGTGAGAGAGGGAACACAAGCAGGGGGAGTGGGAGAGGGAGAAGCAGGCTTCCCGCTGAGCAGGGAGCCCGATGTGGGACTTGAAACCAGGACCCTGGGATCATGACCTGAGCCGAATGCAGACACTTAACGACTGAGCCACCCAGGCGCCCCAGAAATGCAAATTCTTGACTCCCTCCTCCGCGCTGGCAAAGCTTAGTGAATCAGAAACTCTGGGAAAGGAGCCTAATAACCTGTGTTTTAACAAGCCCTTCAAGTTTGAGAACCACAGCCCATGCTTAGATTCGCTTCCAAAGAAGAGAGTATGGAACAGTAAAAATAGTAATTTTAGAAACTTGGGGGCCATCATCTTAACCAAGTGATCAAGTTTAAATCACCTGTGTTAAGTCATACTGATGTCATGTGCCCCTTGATATGATGCAGTCAGAAGGCACTTCATCTCTGTGGTTTTCTTCCTAAACACCCATAATCCAAATCTAGTCATGAGAAAGCATGAGACATGTGAAGACAAAATTGAGGTACATTCTTCAAAACTGTAAGGTCTTGAATAACAAGGAAAAACGGAAACTCTCACAGATTGAAGGAAACTAAGGAGATATGATGACTAAAAGCAATGTGGGATTCTGACTCGGATCCTAGAACAGGAAAGGACATTAGTGGAAAAACGGGAGGAGTTTGAATCGTCTATAGTTTAGTAGCTAGTATCATACCAACTTCCATTTCTTAATTTTGGCAAATGTACACCATAATGTAAGAACCTAACACTCACGGGAGTTGGAGGAATGGTATATAGCAACTCTCTGTACTATATTTGTAGCTTCTCTATAAATCTAAAATTATTCCCGGGACGCCTGGGTGGCTCACTTGGTTAAGTGACTTGCCTTCGGCTCAGGTCATGATCTCAAGGTCCTGGGATCGAGCCCTGCATTGGGCTCCTTGCTCGGCGGGAAGCCTGCTTCTCCCTCTCCCACTCCCCCTGCTTGTGTTCCCTCTCTCACTGTCTCTCTCTCTCTGTCAAATAAATAAATAAAATCATAAATAAATAAATAAATAAATAAATAAATAAATAAATAAATAAATAAATAAAATTATTTCCAAAACTGTTAAATGTAAAAATAAATTAAAAAAATAAGACCAAAAATATTGTCCACGGATCAGTAGCATCTGACTCACCTGAAAGCTTGTTAGTAATGCAGGTTATTAGAACTCACTCCAAATCTGCTGAATCAGAATCTGCATTTTTCAAAAGATCCTTAGATGAATTGTTTAATGTACAATAACGTTTGAAAAATCCTGCTCTTTACCACAAGCCTGGGATTTAGCATCAGCTCAATGTTGTCCGGGCCGGAAACGTGAACTAGTTTTGTTTAAACATACCTTCTTCTTAAGACCTCAGGCTCCATTTTCAACCTAATTCAGATGGCTAAGCTTCTGTGCCCCTCCTTAGGGCTCAGTCCTTATACAGTAACACCTTCAAAAAGGCTCAAAACCTATCTTGTATTTGTGAGACATTTTCTCCCTTAAAAGACAGGAGTCATGTCTTTGATCCCTAACTCTGGGATCCCTGCCTGGGTCCCGGCTACCTGCCACAAACTTCCCTCTTGCTGAAAGTCAACTTGCCTGCCATTTTAAGTGCTGCCTCCTAGGAGCCTCCTGTCACATCTTTCAAGGCACCTCCCAATGCTGTTGTCACTATAAACTCAGATGTTGTAGTCTATTTGCCAGATTCAACCATGCCTGGAAATATCTAGAGATAGGATGGCATGTGGTGAATTTGCTTTTCTATCAAACAACTCTACAAAAAGGACAGGACTTCCAGAGACCCCAGTGTTTATCAAAAAAGAAAAAAAATTCAGTAGGATGTATGATCAGAGGTAATAGGTAGGAGCCACTAAAGGCCTAGGAATAAAACTAGAAAGGTAAACAATTTCCTCTGCACCCAAGATTTTTACTTTTGTGTCATTGAAGTCTCAGAAACAAGAACTTAACTGATTCTATAAAGACAGTTTCTTGATGGGGTATTATTTATAAAATCCAGTTAGAATGGTGAAAATGGACCATTCCGCAGATATATTGGCATTGACCTTCTCCTCTTGAGGAGAAGGATTAGAGTGAATTGCTGAAGGTATAAAGTCAGGAGAGAGGTGTGTGGGTGGCTCATTTGGTTAAGCATCTGACTCTTGATCTCAGCTCAGGTCTTGATCCCAGGGTAATGAGTTCAAGCCCCATGTTGGATTCCATGCTGGGTGTGGAGCCAACTTAAAAAAAAAAAAAAGAAAAAAGTCAGGAGAAATTACTCTTTGGAAACCTGACTGGCTCAGTCTTCCAAGGGAGACCAGAGCTTCTTGCTTTTTGTAGGGAAACACTGGGCATCATGGCAAATGTCATCCTCGGGAAACATTGTCTGAATTGAACCATGGCACTTGGATTTGTCAGGGAAGAGTTGCACCAGCACCCAAATGATTTGAGAGCAGCTGAGATAAGCCCACAATGATTTGGAAGTTAGAACCAACCTGGTGAGTGGGGCGTGGGGAGAAGTTTATGGGATTCTATGCTTCACTGAGCCATAAGAGAGCTCTGGATGGGGCTGGATGTTCCCACAAGTCTACAGGTGGCAGGTAAGTTATGGATCACCAATACGCAACTCTCTGGGCATGCTGACCGTGCCCAAGTTGTGATAACCTGGAGACGTGCATTTGAACCAACACACCATACTCTACAAATGCACCCATTTCTAGCCTTTTTGTGTCTTATTTCTTTTAATCTTCACTTTTGAAAAACTCTAATCTTGTTGCTGATGAAGTAGAAAGTAGATCACATTGTGATCAGGATAGACAGGATTACTATCTTTCACAACATCAGTGACTAAAGAAGTTGTACAACCAGGGGAGGGAGGGAGCAGGGCTACCTGAGAGCACTGACCCCTTGCTTGCAGTGGAGAAGGCCAACTGCACCCTAAGGTGGGCACGGTTGACTTTAGTATCAACTGTAGGAAGAAAGTTTACTATTCTATCAAAATAATTGATGGGATAATCTAATATCATCTCCAATTAAGATATTCACCTTCAAAATTTTGACACTTTAGAGTCTAAGGTTGCAATGAAATATTCAGTAATAAAAAAAACATTGTCATAGAAGGCAGGACATTTATGTCTTTGGCTTTGCAATCCTAAGTGTGCATTATGAAACTAGCTCTAGGCTAGGCAGTATGTGAGTAATTTATTCTTCTTATATTAACATCAACTGTGAATTCTAAAGTGAGTGATGACATTCCAGGAACAATTGCATGTAATAATTTTTTAGCAGGTTTGGGCAATGTGGAGTAGCTGTCGTAAGGGAAAATGTCAGCTCATGCTATTTTAATGACAATGATGCTCCATGGAAAAGGAACTTAGGGGAGAATGAGTTTAGTGTCTGGGTTCCGGTTCAAGTCAAAGTGAAAATGAAAAGCAAACACTATTTTGAAATTAATTTAGGGGATTATTGGTAACAGATGAGAAATTATGTTTCAAGGTTGTCTAGAAACAAATACCAACAATTTTGAAAAGCAGTGAGATTTGTTCATTTATCTATGGGTATACAAAATTATTTACACTCTGATCAAAAATATGAAAAAATTGCATAATGAGTGGAATTAAATGCGATAAACTTGTGGTATGTCCAAATAACCACAATACAATATATAAACTCTTAATGCAGAGATAAGATTTTAAAAATAAAATATATTCATCAAGGGCTTGTGAGACTGACCAGGTATGGGAGTTAAAGTCAGAAATTAGTCTCAAGTGCGCTCCTGGTGCACATCATGCAAAATATAGAGTATACAGTAGGGGAAGCAGTTTTGTAAAGAAAAAGGAGATATGGATTCAACTTAAATAGCCAGTGTCTGTAGGAAAGCCACTTTAAAGTGTGCATTGGCAAGTTGGATACAGAGTTGGAGCACAGGAAAGAAAGATGGGGATCAGGGGGGAGAAAATGAGAGACTCAGTGATCTGATGAGGAAGAGGTCACTCAAGATTAGAGTGTAAAGTAAGAGGAACAGGTGCAGAGCTATATGAAAAACTAACATACAAACACAACCAGTGGGGTGAGTAAGAAAGGGGGACTGTCTGAGTTTCCCAAGGCTGCTATCACAAATCACCACAAATTGGGTGACTTATAACCACGGAAATGTATTCTTTCACAGTTCTGGAGGCCAGAAGTCTGAAATCAAGGTGTCAGCAAGACCATCTCCCTCCACAGGCTCTAGCAGAGAATACTTCCTTGCCTCTTTAAGTTCCTGGTGGCTCTAGGCATTCCTAGGCTTGTGGCCGCAGCACTCCCATCTCTTACTCCATCTTCGCATGGCCTCTTCCCTATGTGCATGTCTTTCCTCTTCTATCTCTTATAAGGAAATTTGTCACTGGATCTAGAGCTCACCTTGGTAATCTAGGGTGATATCTCAAAATCCCTAGCTACATCTGCAAAACCCTTTTCCCAATAAGATCACATTCCCAGGCTCCAGGGACTAGGATGTGAATGTATCTTTGGGGGGGGGCACCATTCAACCTACTGTAGAGAGAAGGTCTGAAAATTGTAAGGACTATGGGAGAAAGGATCTCTGTATGGGTCAGGCAATGAGAAGACCTACGCTGGGGAAAAAAAAAAAAGACCTGCTTAATTCTGTGTAACATACCTTTCCCCAAATGCATTTGGCACTCTTTTTTAGTGTGAATACAAAGATGGATAAGATCCAATCCCAGGCTTCATGAAGTCCAGTGGGGGGAGAAAAGCATATAATCAAAATAATTGTAATGCACTGTTTAAGTGCTACAACGGAAAAATGTTCAGAGTATTATAGAAGCCCAGTGAGAGGTAAAAGTAATTTTCTGCAGGATCAAAGAAGAGCTTACTAAGTGGAAACTGGCGCGTGCGTGCACGCGCGTGCGCACACACACACACACACACATATAAGTGGTGGTGGTGGGGATTATTCTGGGAAAAGATTTCATGATCAATGGTTTAGAGGCCAGGAAATGTTTATGGATTATCTAGGGAAGAGTGGAAAGTTGGGTAAATCCTGGAGGGTAAGGTCTAGGGCAAAAGCGAGTAAGAGGTTATGTAGCAGCCCGAACTGTGGACAGAAAACCTTTAGCTTTACCTTTGTGCCCCGTTCTAATCAAGATCTGGAAAATGAAAGGGAGGCCCTGGTGTGGGGAAAGAAAGAAGACTGCTAGTTACCATAGAGCTTACGGAGTCACTTGGGGCTCTATGAGTTGAGACTGATTCACTTCACAGTGAATCACAGCACAGACAGGCTGTCAAATGATGTCTGAAAGAACAGCTGGGCTCCAGTGGGCAGACTAGAAACAGGGAGCACCATCAGAAGGAAGGCTGGTGCAGTAAATCGGAGAGGAAGTGCTGAAGAGCCGGGTCAAGTCATGGAGATGAACTACACCTTGGATATAGGAAGGGGCCTCTAGCAGACAGAGGCAAGAGACAAAGATCTCCTCTGGACTGGACCGCTCAGGAGAATGGATGAAGAGAAAAACAACTGAGAGAGGAAATGGAGGAATGGAGTTCACAGTCCCTCACCCAAGATCTCAAATCTTAACAGCGCTGAAACGCTAACATTTAAGAAATAAGTCTGGTGTAGCTCACTTGGTGGTAAGCCTGACCTGAATTAACATGAGGCCATTTATAACCTTTACATATCTTCTTTAGAGTGAATATGCAGTTTGCTAAAGAAATATTTCATTTAGCCCCGTAATATATGGCATATGCCTCATGTTGCCTTTCTCAGATCTGATAAATGTCTGAAACCAGATATTTTTTATTTCAAGGCCCAGGGGTTTTAGATAAGTAATTTTACACCTATAACGAGTCCAGTTTGAAAGCTGCATTTGAGGTGTTCAAAGTGAAAAGTCCTGTCAAGAGCAACTCTACATGAGTGAATACAGGTGTGGGAAAACAAAACAAAACATTTTCCAGCAAACTAGAATAAGATTTCAACATAGTGGGAATTTTCAATAAAATGCCAAAATAATCTGGAAAAAAAGTTCTCCCAGAAGAGTTCTTAGTTAACTTTAACATATTGAAACAAATCCCACAGTAAGGCTAAAATTTAAAATCTAATGTCTGGGGATGCCTGGGTGGCTCAGTCGGCTAAGCGTCTGCCTTTGGCTCAGGTCATGATCCCAGGGTCCTGTCAAGCCCCGCATTGGGCTCCTCGCTCAGTGGGGAGCCTGCTTCTCCCTCTGCCCCTCCTTCCCCCTCCCTGCTTGTGCTCTCTCTCTCTTTCTGACAAATAAATAAAATCTTTAAAAATAAAATAAAATAAAATCTAATGTATGTACAACCAGCACTGCATACAGATTTTTCTGTATCATTCTTATCCGAGCCGACTTTTATGAGAGACTGTCAGTAGGTAAGCTACGTACTTTGTTATCTGTGCTTTCTGTTTCCGCTTCTTAGCTATTCTTGAATGGAATCAGCCTCACTCGGATGGCTACCTGTCTTCACACATCCTCCTGGCATCACTGAACACTCAGGTTTCTTTTGAAGCCAGGCCCTTGGCGTACAACATTTTTCCTCAGGACGTTTTACTTATCCAAACACACTTACAAGGGTTACTCGCAAAAACTCCCTTGTTCCCTTTACGTTTATTTTCTGAGTAACGTGAAGGAGTAAGGAGAAAAAGAAATCAGGATTCCCAAGCTCAGTATCTAGAGAGAACAACAGTAGAAGCTGAGACACTGCCAAGTTTGAAGTAAAAACAGTCTTTGTCCAGCTCACAAACTCCTGACGCCTGGATCAGATTTAATTGCGTCCTGTGTGGAAGAATGTGGTTCCCAAGCACCTGTGTGTGTGTGTGTGTGTGTGTGTGTGTGTGTGTGTGTGTGTGTATACATGCCACCGACAACTGAAGGGACCATTGGAAGTGTGTTTCTCCTGGTTTAGAGGCCAGGAAATGTTAATGGATTATCTCCCCCTCCCCCTGGCATTTCTTCCCTGCCCCATCCAGTCTTAGCACTACACAATGGCCAACAAGGTCTCTGGGATTCAGTGAAAATCAAACGTGAAAGCAAGTTTTGGGAGAAGATGAGCTCATTTGATCATATTCCAGTTTCTTAATTATTACGCATTCATTTTAATGAGAGAATGCACTTGAATTAAAACTGCCCTTCTCTTTCATTCAGCACATACTGGCGGAAATATTCTAAATAAATAATTGCAACACGTCCTGTGATTCACATTTACTGTTTTATCTCTGCACCAGAGTGCAGCAGTAGAATCTACAAAGCCAACAATTAAAATGAGACATCACTTTTTAGGCCTAGTTTAAATCACTCATTAACATCTCCATAGTTTAATTCTCCATATGGCATTCATTCACTCAATACACACCTCACATACACTTCATTTTCGTGCTCACAGCATCCCTCCAGTGTCAGAAATAGGGTAAGAACACAAAATTTTGAAGGGAAGGGAGTTGATGTTTGATGAGCACCTACTATGTGCCAAAGAACTTACTTTATCATCTGACTTATTCTCCAAAGCCACCCCCATCAATATAGGTATTGTTAAACCAATCTTATAAATATGGGGAACAGGGTTAAAGAAGTGAAAGAAGTTTCACAGAGCTCATACAGCTCAAAAACAGTGAAAAGATTCATTCCCTCAAATATTTACTGACCACTTACCCTGTGTCTGACACTGCCCTGGGATACACCATGATACAGAGCAGACAGAGGTCCTTCCTTCTCATCTCTCTCTACCCTAACTGTGGTCCTCGACCCTGGTGATTCAACTAGAATCACCTAGAGAGCTTCTAAAACATGCTGGTGCCGATATTCGCTCCTGATAATTAAGTCAGAATCTCTAGAAGTGAAGCCTGTGCTTACGGATTTTTTTAAAAGTTCAACCAAGTGATTCTAAGGATTGAGAATCTTTTCATTTATTAGATTATGCTATATACAAGGCTATCACCCTCAAAAAACTTACATTGTATAGAAGTTAGAGAGAAATGCATACAAATATAAGGTACTTGGAAAAAAATTTTAGGGTCATGCATCAGGGTCATGCATCAGGAAATTTGAAATTATGTAGTATACATTTAAAGTATTGGAATTCACAAAAGGAAAATTTACTTTTAGAATTGTAATGGTGCCATGGGCTAAACTCTGTCCCCCTAGAATTCACTCTAACCATCAGTATCTCAGGATATAACTGTATGTGGAGAGAGGGCCCTTTAAGAAGGTAATGAAATTAAAATGAAGCCATGAGGGTGGACCCTGAGTCCACCTGACTAGTGTCCTTATAGAAAGAGGAAACTTGGCACACAAAACAACACCAGGGATGCATACACATGGAGGAGAGATCATGTGAGCACACAGCAAGATGGCAGCCACCTACAAACCACGAAGAGAGGTTTCTCTTCTCAGGAGAAACCAACCCTGCTGACAGGGTTGATCTTGGACTTCTGGCCTCCGGTACTAGGGGAAAATGAATTTCTGCTGTTTAAGCCACCCAGCTGTGGAATTTTTTATGGCAGTCCTAGCAAACTAATACAGGTGGGTTCATGGAAGCCTAATCTCACAAATGAAGATAATATAGGGAAAACACTTGAAGACAGGGCATACTTTTGACCAGAGTCATGATTCTCAAAGTTTGGTGTGTATCAGAATCATCTGCAGAACTTGGCAAAATGCAGATACCCAGGTCCTGTGCTACCTCCACAAGATTCTTTGCTTCTGGTGATTCTGATACCACAGTTTGGGAATCATTAGACTAGAGAGTGGAGGACATCATTTGCAGGTGAAAAAGTGCTTGTTACTGGGGACAAAGAGGGGCTAGAATGAGTGTGATTCCTATGGATGGGAGTGATGATGTTAAGGAAATCTGCATAATTAGGATAAAAGGCATGATGGTTAATTTTATGTGTCAGCATGGCTGGGACATGGTGCCCAGATATTTGGTCAAACATTCTGGATGTGTCTGAAGGTATTGTTTTGGTTGAGATTGACATTTAAATTGGACTTTGAGTAAAATAGATAATGTTGGTGACCTCATCCAATTGGTTGAAGGCCTGAATAGAACACTTTGACCTCCTCCAAGCATAAAGGAGTTCTGCCAGCAGGTGCCCTTTGGGATGATAGATAGATAGATAGATATAGAAACATACACGCACACACCCATACACGCATCCTATTCATTCTTTCTCTTTGGAGAACCCTAATACAAGAGTTAGATGACAGAATACACTGACGGAAGGCCTTGATAAGCAAGCTAAAGAGTTTGGTTCTTATCTGATTGTGACTATAGAAGTTTTCAGATAAACCAGGTGTGCCTGCAGACTACAGGTTTTGCCTTTGACACTTGCCAAAAGGACAAACACCAGTATAGAGTGTGAGTCAATCCCTATTGTCCTTTCCTCTTTGACACCACAGAAAGGGTAGCAGCTATCCAGAAACATGAAACTTGCTACAGCAGGATTATAAAAGTTGTCAAACTGAATTTTTCTCATTGTTGTGACAAGGAATCACCAATATACCACAGGGATAAAGTGGAAGAAGACGTGCAACAGGGTGATGAAAAATGCAGCTGTGGGCTTCAAATCCTTGATGTAGGCGCCAAGGCCATGTTCTGCTGTCATTTGCTGAGGTTTGTTGAAACTGTTCTCGTTTGATGTCGTAACCATGAAAAATATCCCCAAATAAAACAAATCAGGTTAGATTTCAAAGGAGTCAAATGAAGAACCACTAGGAATTTTACATTCTGCAGTTCTAAGTTGGTTTTCAAAGACTCCTGCTGACATACATCTTGTGTCCTTATTGCTGTTGGAAGGATGGGAATAGAGCTGCATGTATTTGCTTTTAAAAGTGTTGTTGAAGTCATCTATGCCTCTCATAACTTTGTTGTCGCTATGTAGTCTTCTCAGTTCTAGACCAGTCTAGATACTCTTCTTTTTAATTTGTCTAGACTCTGTCAATTCCCTCTCCAGTTTTTACACCAGTCTGTGTTGAGATGCCACATCATTCTTTCATATATTCTTTCGTTCCATTCAATATTGGTTAAATAAATATGTATTGAGTACCTACCCTAAGCTCCACACTGGATAGCTATTTCAAATTCAGTGTTCAACAAGACAAAAGACACAATCTTATTCTCATTATAATCTTTTGATAGCTTATAAAATTTATATCTTCAAAGGCAAAAAATAAGGAGAAATGTTCCAAAGGATAACTGATCCAGACATCTGATGGGACTGCATTGGCTTAGCAAATGTGTTGGGGTTTTCCTTGTGCATGCTTGATTTCTAGAAAATTCATGGAGCAGAACGTTCATGAGTGGAGACTCCAAAAGACATAGAATACTTTTCCAGGAGACATGTAATGTGAAGCAGTTTAAAGCTTCCCTCCTTCCTCCCTCCCCACCCTCTCCTCTCTCTCATTGAACAAGTATGTTTGAATCTATACTATGGACATGGTTGGGTGAGGATATGATGAGTGAAAGCAGTCTTTGCACCCTTAGAGCTTACAGTAGTAGGGAGTAAAGCAGGAATAAAAACTCATACAGATCGGGGCGCCTGGGTGGCTCAGTCGTTGGGCGTCTGCCTTTGGCTCAGGTCATGATCTCAGGGTCCTGGGATCGAGCCCCGCATCGGGCTCCCTGCTCAGCGGGGAGCCTGCTTCTCCCTCTCCCACTCCCCCTGCTTGTGTTCCCTTTCTCGCTGTGTCTCTCTCTGTCAGATAAATAAATAAAATCTTTAAAAAAAAAAAGTCATACAGATCAATGCAAACTCTAGCAATAAATACAATGAATGAAAGGCACACAGAAATGAAAGGGGACCTCACTTAGTCTGAAGACTAGAGAAGGCACCAAACGTAAGTACCTTTATTCTTATTTACAGGAAATTATCAAGTACTGTGCATGCAGTTGCTCAGTTCAGTCTCAACCATTGTTGGGAATGATTCCTTTCTCTAAAATGCTATATAAAATATCTGTATTAAAAACCCCTAAGAGGTACTTTTTTATTTATGTGGCCACACAACTCTATTATCTGATTATGAGGATGGATATCTTCCCTTTGAGTAGGTATATAGTGTCTGAGTTGAACATGGATCCCCCACTGGGCAAAAATAAACACAACCAAGACGTTCTCGGTTATCATAACATTAAATATCCCTTTCTGGGTGAAGTCCCAGCTAGCGCTGAACCCATTCCACACATTTATCACGTGGGCTATAGCAGTGGTTCGCATTAGAAGCACCTCAAATACTGCTGCCTGAGTCCCACCCCCCAGAGACTCATATTGGTCTGATATAACTGGGTTGCCAAAAGCTCTCCAACTGATGCTGTTGTGAAGCTATGATTAAGAACCACCAGGCAACTATGATCTCTAACCACAAATGACCGTTACTACAAAAATGGCCTACATTCTCTGATGTTTGAAAGGTCTTGCCTGCATTCTCAAAGTTTTGCACTCTCCAAGTATTGGACTCAAGGAAGAGAATTGCCAGCATTCTCAGAATTCAGTGAAGCCTTCGATGACAGTCAAGTGCCAGTGATCATAGTTGCTTAAAACACTTCAGAGATGAAAAACTCGTTTTAGAAAAGGTCTTGAGGTGGAGAATATTTGGGGTATGCTGCAAAATACTGTGTTTGGGTTTGAAATTTTTTTAAAGACTGACCTTCTGACCGAAAGTCTATTGGGGACTTTAGACTTTCTAAGTATTCAAAATATTGAAGCTTATTTTGCTCAGGCACTTAGAGCAAAATAAAAATTTGCAATTATGGTGACTATAAATTTTGGACTAAAATGCTGAGAACTTACCTACCAGACAGGTTGGGGGGGGTGAGTTAAATAGGTGATGGGGATTACGCAGTGCACTTGTGATGGGCACCAGGTGTTGTATGGAAGTGTCAAATCACTATATTGTTCACCTGAAACTAGTATTACACTGTTGGTTAACTAACTGGAATTGAAATAAAAACCCTAAAAAAAATAAAAGAAAATTAAAAATGCCAAGAACTTAAATGAGCAATTCAAATTCTATAATGTATGGGAATTGATCTGAGAGAGACATGAATGCGATGATCAGGAAAGCTTCCTGGAGATGGAAGCCAGCTAGGCCTTAACTGGTATGTCAGGTAGAGAGGAGAGGAGGCAGGGAGTGTGGGAAATATTACATAAAGAGGCAAGAGCACGGAGGAATGGGGTGGAGTTGGAAATAAGCATCAGCTTCCAGAAACAGTGAGGAAACTGGCCAGCAGACGAGTAGGTGTGCAGTTATAGAATCCTGGGAAAGAAAAATGCCTTAGTACAATGGGACCAGACCAGGGAGTTCTTTTAATTCCAGGTACAAGAGTTTATACTCTAATTTCTAACACTGAGGTGACACTGAAGTACCTCAGCAGACACTGGTAAGAGAGCATTTTCTGAATACCCACTTGTTGGCAGTTGCAGAGTGGAAGGGAAAGATTAGAGAAAGGCAATGCCTTATCTGTAAGGTCAAGAGAGTTTGGGTTTTCCCGATGACTGTGCAAACAAAAACAATGGGATGTATGAAAGAGGCATTTTGGAATAAGAATCAATAAAAATTAGTCATTGACTACATGTAGGTGGTAAAGAAAAAAAAATGAGTCAAAATTATTCTGAGCTTGTAAGCCTGGAGGATTTTGAAAATCCTTAGGAAACTTTGTAGATGCTGGGATCTTTGGGCCCATGTTATAAGAGGAACAGAATAACCAATCTTGGCAGTTGTCTCTATGGAGGGATAAACACACACACAGTGTATTTCATCCATCGCAGAGTGAGTTTTTTTACACCTCCTTAGAACTAACACTGCAAATATTTTTATCAGGCCAAATATCTCATGGCAAGAATGGTGTGATGCTCCAATCCCATAGTCAAGGTGGAGAACTGAACTTATGGAGCAGGTTTTCCCTAAAACCTATAAATTAAGAGGTACTGTATTAGTTTGCTAAGGGCTTCCACAACAAAATGTCAGAATGAGTGGCTTAAACAACAGAAATTTATTTTGTCACGGTTCTGGGAGCTGGAAGTCCAAGATAAAGATGTGGACAGTTTGGTTTAGACTTCCCACCGTGTCTTCATGTAACCATCTCTCTGTGTGTAAGCATCTTCTTTGGTGTCACTTCCTCTTATAAGGATACCGGTCTATTCAATCAGGGCTCATCCATATGACTTCATTTAACTTTAACCACCTCTTCAAAGGCCCTATCTCTAAATGAAGTCATTCTGAGGTTTGCTGGGGGTAAGGATTTCAGCATATAAATAGTGGGGTGCAGGGAACAGAATTTAGTCCATAAAAGACAGCATCTTCTCTAACTAGTATTCTTTTGGAGATACCCAATATTCAGGACTCAGAAAGTTAGGTATTTCTGAGAGGGATGTTCAAAGTTAAGGGAACAGCTCACCTCTTCCAAAAAGCAGATGAAATTAATCTATCACTTAAATTTTAAGAATGTTACAAAATAAAAATAGAAAATGCATTATGCAACTAAATTATTCTTTTTTGTCTCCCTATGATTGTTCTAAATATTTTGGATAAGGCCAGGGGGAGCATTTCCCATCTCACCAAATCAGTTCTCTCTATGTCCATAAAGTTTTCCACCTGCTGTTCTTCGTATGGTCTCAGTATCTGGGTTGCTGCCCCTCTCCAAAAATCCATTCCATTCACTTATTTATATTTTTATTCATTCATTCGTGTAACAAATAAATACTTGAGCGTCTACTCTGGACCCCTCAGGTGCTAGATCCTAGGATACAATAGAGAACAAGGCAATCAAGGGTCCTGGGATACCGCTCTTCGAAGGCAGTACGGAGCAGACAAGCAAAGAAACATTAGCAGTAATCTGTGGTAAATGCAAGGAGAGATCTGAAGTGGGTGCTAGGGAAGCTCAACACAGAGGCACTTAAGCAATCCATGGGATTATTCAGAAGAGGCTTCCCTGAGAAAATGACTTCTAAGCAGCACCTGAAGGGTGAATAGCAAGAAGAGCAAGAACAAAAGAAAGCAAGGAGGCAGACTTCAGATAAAGAGAATGAGGAGAACAAAGGCGCTAGTGTGAGGAAGAGAGCAAGGCCCCTGAGGGGAGCTGGAAGAGGTTGCTGACAGGAGCAGGGAGTGCCGCTCTTCCAGACCAGCAGAGAAGGGGTCTGTAAGAAGGGGTGGGGCACCTGGGTGGAGCCGTCGGTTAAGCATCCGACTCTTGATTTCAGCTCGGGTCGTGATCTCAGGGTCTCAGGGTCATGAGTGAGATGGAGTCCCAAGTGGGCTCTGCGCTCCGTAGGGAGCTCTCCCTCTGAGTCCCAAGTGGGCTCTCCCTCTCCTTCTGCCCCTCCCTCACTGCATGTGCTCTGGCACGCACATGCACTCTCACTCTCTCTCCCTCCCTCTCTCTCTCTGAAATAAGTGAATCTTTAAAAAAAAAAAAAGGTAACAAGGTGTGGTCTTAAGGGGATTAGGAGGTATCCTAGGGCAATTGGAAGCTGTGGAAGGGGTTTAAATTGAGGAGTGATTTGATCAGATTAGGATTTTAATGAATTCACTCAGGCTTCTACGTGGGGTGGAGTTGGAAGCAGGATGAAAGGAGATGTGTTGGAAGGCTGTTGAAGGAATTTAAAGTAGACAATGCTTGGAACTAGGAAAATGATCGTCTGGTAAAAAAAAGAAACAAAAAACTGTGATTTGTGAAAAAATTAAGAATGTTTTCTTATGCTTTCTGATGCTTCATTTAAGTTCCATAGAGAACGGTGATTTTTTTTTTTTTTTTTTTTTGTCTGTTTTATTCACTGATGTATCCCAAATGCATCCTTTAAGCTTCTGGAGAACAGCAAAGATAATGACCCGGGAATGTTGGGTTATCCAGACAGCGCTGATGGTATTCTCTGACTGGATGTTACAATAACAATAGAATCCATTTTGAAAGCTTAATGTGGGCAAAGTGCTTTACCGGATGCCTTGCATACACCGTGAACAATGTAAAGAAGAGAAGCCAAGAATCAGAGATTTGGGGCATATGTCCATAAATGGTAGAGTGAAGATTTGAACTCAAACCTGTCTGACCCCAAAGCCCATTTTCTTCCCCTATGCTCCACCGAAATCCAACCTTATGCTCCTCTCTCAGCAATAGGATGGAACATCACTTTTTCTAAGGGGGTACTTCCTATTTGTTCAAGGGCTGGCAAAGTAATCCACTGGCCTTTCCTCCCTCCTGATTTGCCATCTTCAGGCACTGAGCCTCGCCAAGTCCCCAAAGGCTGAGGGGAAGAACGAGTCTTGAGCGAAGATCTCACGTAAAGTGCTCCTGGCCCACAGCCTATTTCTCCCACACAGTTTGAGGCGGAACGAGATCAGGGCAAACACTTACATATTTTCTTTCTATGAATTGCTTGGGTAACAAATTTCTCTCTCAAAATATTTTAAAAGTAATGAGAAAAACTGGTTCTTGAGGCTTAATTCTGACTAAGAGAAAACTGTGGGCTAAAGCGGGAGTCACGTGTTCCGTGGGTAGCAACAACCACGTGGTCTTCATTTTTTAAATACCCAGAGAATATAACTGTGACTTAGTTAGTTGAAATGTGTTTATTTGTCCTGTTCTTTATCTGGACCCTGGGTGCACAGGACAAGACAGAAAAAGTGCCATCCCCTTAGAGAGCTGATATGGGGGACAAAAGACAATAAACATAAAAGCTGGGCAATTCTCGTAAGATTTAGAAAACCGAATTTTAATACCTTTGGGAAGTTTTTAAAATCCAAACTGCTAATACCAGATAAATGGTCCCAAATTTTCTCATCTCTTCTTTTAATTAACAATATAATACTTGGAATTGGAAGCCTAGTTTTAAAGTGAAAATGTATTCAGTGACTGATAAAACTTCCATGGGAATGATGGAAAGAAGATAGTGGCATAGGGTAGTTCTCCATCTTTTAATGACTTTGTAAAGTCTTTCATATGCCTAGGGAATTTATCACCTTTTTATTTTTTTATTTCTGTAAGTATTATTTCCTAGTATCAATTAAATTCAAGCAACATCTTATACCATAGTTAAAATATAGCTCTTCTGTTAAATACAGCTTGGAAGAAATTTTTAAAATATATTCTTAATAGAAATTTTTTAATAAAAGGACATGAATAAAATAAAAAATATTCAGGAAAAAGTATTCAGGAAATAATTCCATACCTAGAGACACTAAAGGAGAAAGTTAGCTTGGGTGACCAAAGACTCTAGATATTCTAATTAAAAAAAAAAATTCAGATTGTGGGAAGTTGCTGAATTCTTGAATATAGCTCGTGAACATGCAGAAAATGAAATGGTGACCTACAGAAGATCAAGGCATTTTGATAACAAAGCATACTTTTTTAATGACAGAACAAAATGTGCAAAAACACAGTGTTTTGGTATTTATGGCATTTCTCAAGATCTTTCACAATATCTATGTTAATAAGAGTTTTTTTAATTACATATGTAACTACAGTTAGCAAGTTGGATTCCCTTCTTTGAAAAGAAAGGTTAGATTAAAGACATACTGATTGGCTAGAACAGTGGGAAGGGCAGACTGTTGGGGTACCGATAGAAAACTCATTATCATTGCTGCCTTCCTCCTGGGTTTGCTAATTGAGCACCTGGGTTTTTGTTGTTGTTGTTTTAAGATTTATTTATTTATTTGACAGAGAGAGAGCATGCACGAGTGAGGGGAGGGGCAGAGGGAGAGAACCTTCAAGCTGACTCCCCACTTAGCACGGAGCCTGGCTCGGGGCTTAATCTCAAGACCCTGAGATCATGACCTGAGCCAAAACCAAGAGTCTGGTGCTTAACCAACTGAGCCACCAAGGCACTCCCAGTACCAATTTTTATTCAATGAAAAGCAATTCATTAGCCCTGGGGAAAAATAAGAGACGATAATTATTGTCCAGAAAGGACTAATTTTAATGGTAAGTGATAAATAGGCTTAGTGTTGTTGTTTTCTTCAAATGAATGAATAGAAAAAAAATCCCATAGAAATAACATAATTTAGCTTTCCTCTTCAGATAAGAAGATCTCCTATCGCATACCAGGCATATGGCTAACAGGCCTTTTCTGGAGTTTATTCATGACTACATCTCAGTGTTAAAAAGGGTGCCTGGAACTTAGTCACAAAAAATATTTGTTGATTGAATGACTTTAGGGTAGGGAAATTCACTCCTTTCTTTGACACTGCCTTTCTAGGGGATACGAATTGATGGAATGGTCTTCCTTATACTGAGTCAAACTCATTTCTCTATAACTCCCTATTTATTAGATATAATTATGCTTTCCTGATATGGACAAAATGAACCTAGTGTCTTTCAAATATTTTAAGATAACTAACATTTCCCTTTGAAGTACTTGTTACTTTTTCCAAGATGAAGGTAACTAATTCCTGAACCTTCTTTATATAACATGGCTTCCTATCCCTTAAATCATTCTTATCATTCTCTTCTGTATGTACCTCAGATCATCAGAGTTTCTTATAACGTGGTGCCCTGGGTTAAATGTATCTCCATCAGGAAGTTGATCTGAACACGATACCACAGTACTGTCAGACTGGATTAGCTGTCTGAAAGAAAGCTATATAAGTAGCAATTATTTTAGTTCAATCTGAAATCACTTAAAATCTGTAAGTGTTTTCTCAAACTATAGGTAGGTCTGAGCTGACATCCGGGTTACACATCTTAATTTTTTTTTTCAAGAGTTAAGATTCTATTTTCCCTTTTGTTTCTGTAGCAAGTGTTTTTAATTAGCCAAAGGATAAAAAGAAGACATTGGTTATATGAAAGAGGGTGTATTCTACAATAATTTAAATTTGGTTTCAAAAATCTCAGATAGGTCTAATCAGATAAACACTTATTGTTCTCTGCACTCAGTCCTGAGACCTGAAAACAATACCTGGTGCTCATGGCTTAGCCTCTGCATGGGCGGGAAGCACAGGGCCCTCAGTGAGGGGAGTCTGGGAAGCCATCTAGGTAAGAAGCTCCTGGAGTGCAGCACAATTGCCCAAGCTCCCCTCTAGGCCAAATGGACATGAGGATTGCATGAACAGTACTATTGGCAAATAGAGAAACAGTTCCTATGACATACTCTGTGCTACTCTACCCTGTGCTCTGAAAGGAGGGAGAATGCTAGAATTCTTCCTCAGCGGGGAGGAAGAGAGGAAATGGCCATAAAGGCAAACAAGGACACGGCCCTCTCAGCCCTTCTCACACACTGTGAATGGATGAGCTATGTGTCACAAGGGAGTCACTCCGGTGTCTACCAATACAGAGGGCACAGACGGATTCAAGTAAGAATTCTGGCAATTCATCATTCAGTAACTCGAATTTTGAGCCACTTGCAGCCCTATGAAGGGTAACAGAGGAAGTTGGGCAGATCCAGTCCACATTTCCCTAAGCCCCCCTTCCTTCATTTTTTCTACGGCATGGAGGGCCGGCCTGCCCACCTTCCCTTCCAGGCTGCCTCAGGCCGGGGGCTGCTCCCCACAGGAAGGCAACCAAGGCCAACCGAGATTCATCTGCCCGCAAGGGGTCATGTGGCCAAGGTACTCTTGGCATTTAAGTGGATGGGTGAGTACTTCCAAGGGAAAGGGCAGAGAAGTAGGACGCCTGGTGGCGCAGGGAGCCTCTCTAATGTCCTCACGATTCTGTTCTGGCTCCAAACTAGCATACTCCACTCAGCAAAACACAGGCTTGGCTTAAGCAGAACCTCTCCTCTTGGAAGGTAGTTTAGTGACAATATTTTGTTCCTTGGGCTTTTATTTCCCTTTGGAATCTTATCTCAACCCACCACCCACCATGCCAAGCAACTTCTCAAAGTATTCCTCTCAATAGTTAACAATTTTCTCTCTGAAAGGAATTCCAGGGATGAGATTTTCTCCATCCTGAAACATTCTCAGTGATGTTTTATGCCCCCTATAGAGTGACATCCTGGGAAGTGCCCTTGCTAGCCTACTGACCCAAATATGGGATCAGCAAAGAGCAGACTTTGTCTTCTCTTCATTAATGGGTCTAGGACCCACTTCTCTTGTCTCAGCCAGGATGATAAGAGGTCTGGTTCCAATGCAGTCAATAGTAATGTAGTGAAAAGGAGTTCTTTCCACATCAGCCTCACCAGGTACCATCTCTCTTTGGCCATGTGCCTTCTCTGAAAGTATATATATATATATATATATATATATAAAGGTAGGATGGGAGGACTGTTGACCTACCCTTTTCTGAGGCCCTAAAAAGATATGTCTTATATGGTAATATAGACTATACTCTTTATAGAAAATTCAGCATCTGATGCTCTGTTCCTGGAAGTTCAAGAAAGGCCTGGGTGAGCTTTGCAACACCACTGCTACCTATTAGGGAGAAAAACTCTAAAAGGTTATAATTTGTCCGCATCATGAGGTGATCAACTTCTATAGTCTGGTCCAAGACAAAGCAATTTGATTTCTGAACGTGAACCATAATTCATGAGCAGAAAGGACTCCTGAGTGGTACAAACAATTCTTTGTAGGAACGTAAGTGTCAGCCAGCATTACATGGAAAAACGATAAGCTCTGTTCACATATTTGTTCTTTCTCTCCCTCCATTCTCATCCCCAGCCAAGCCACAATCTTTTTTCTTGAATTCATTTTGAAAAAAAACATCATGAAAAAATTTTACAACAAAATCCTTTCTCACCCTTGGCTATATTTATATACAGCTGCAGCAATGGTCTCGCAGCACAATGAGATAAAGACTTACAAGAAAGAATGCCAACCGAAGAAATAACGAATTTGGCACAAATGCCCCACTCTCTTCCCCTCTGGCAGACAATCACTCTTATTGTCTATCTCCCTCATACTTGTGCTAAGGATTTTCTTAGGAGCTGCCCACCATACCTCTAAACTTAAGAGAAGATGCTGGAATGAAGCCCCAAACTAACTAAGTTGAAAGAAAAAATTCAAATGCACATCACCTTTCAGTCACAGTCAGGGCATTCCTGGCCTTATTTTGTTTGCCTCAGAAAAGTTGTTTGACATCCTAGGTATTAGGTGGGCCATCCCTCTGTCAGCCAAACAGAACTCATCTGTGGGATTGCACTCAGACAAGGGGGATGCAAACTCAAACCATCAGCTATATATGCAGAATGTTACAGATTCCTTCCATCCCATCTTGATGTTCCTCAAGATCTCTATGGCAGACCCTGTGCCAGGCTTTATTAATATCATTATCTCATTTAATCTTCTTGGCGTTTTACAGAAACACACACTTTGAAAGATTAGGGGACTTTCCCCAGAGCATACAAGCTACTAGGCAATAGAGCAAGGGCAGGGACGCTGTGACATTAAAGTCCATGCTTTGAATCTTATGTTGTGCTGCTTTCCCCGAAAGCAATGGTAATCCTCCTTGATGAGCTGACACTCAGCTGCTATGTCTTCAGGGTGCTATTGTGACCTGGAAGAGCCAAGGGAAGTGGGGAGTCCTGGTTACCTTTCCCAGCACAAGCCTTCTCTTCCCATCCATGAGTGGATCATGTGCCTTTTTTGAGAACTTGTCATTATCCTTCCCCAACCCCCAGAAGCAATGAAGTTTGATGGAAAATTGGCAGAATTTTTTCTTTCTAGTCCCAGTCTACCTTTAGTGGCTGTGAGATCTTAGGGAAGTCACACTTATTCTCAGTTCCAAATTTCTAAAATAGAGCAATCATCTCCCATTCTTCGTGAAAGAATCAAATGATAATAGTGTGTATGAAAGTACTTCATAAATGGAAAAATATTCTATGTGATATTCCGGATCAAGTTTAAATCCAAAAGTTGGGTCAATGTATTCGTTAGCACACACCCTCTGGCGAAAAAAAAAATTAAATTGCATAAACTAATTTTGTTCCTTTGCTAATATTGTAGCTAGTGTTCTAAAACGTATTGGTGGTTAAAATGCTGATTTAACAAAAGATGCGAGTTTTGGTAGAAGCTAAGATGTTGTCAAATGGGTTTTGACCATTGTGGTTTATTATGTGGTTCTGAATTGAAGCCAGATTAAATTGTGATGAGGTCAAGTGGAGATGCACAGCATTAAACCCTGAGGCTGCAAGAGCTGACATCTAGAATAAGAAACAGTTTGATTCCACAGTGTTCTGAAGGGAGCAGGTGACTTAGCAATTCTGTCTTCATTTCCTCTTGGTGTGGACTTAGCACTAAAAGAGAGCACAAGCTGGACCTCTGCCTCCTTTAATCTGGGTCTCCATCAGAATAAGGAGATTAAACTGGAGACTGCAGACACAGGGAAGGGCTAACTTCAAGACCAAGTAAGCAATTGCAAGCTATCACAGCTCACTCAGAGCCCAATTTATCCCTAGGAGTTTTTAGAATGAAATATGTTCCTTTAACTCTTAACTTAAAAAAAAAAAAAAGGCAGCCCTTTACTAGTTACAGAAATCTTCCATCTGGGTGATAACCAGAATTTTCTTTACTGTTACCAAGTGCTTTCAAATATCGTATCTTACATGAGGAAGGATTACTCTCTTTTTTTGGATGAAAATACTAAATTTCAGAGAGACTAAGCCACATAGATAGTAACTGGTAGAGGTCAAATGTGAACCCAAATCTTCTTTTTCAAAATATCTTAAGTGTTTTTCTATGTGTTAGTTCTTTTAAATTTCATCAGTGAAATTCTGGGGTCATTTAAAACCATGGCTTTGAAATCGGTGAAACAACTAACAAACCCAAGAGAAATGCTCAATTTTCATAAACCACTTATTGTGGGTTTTACAGGATAAAACCAATGTGAAAGTTTATTTCCTGTTGTTCTCCCAACAGTTATTGAACTTGTCACAGCACACATCCAAAACTTTTCTTATTGTTTTGTAAAAAAATTCCATATGACTCTAACATCGTCTTTTAAATGCTGAAGCTAACTTCCCTGTGTATGTGCTGTCTCTTGACTCAGAACATAAGGTTTTTCTAAGAACAGGGCTATTTTGCATTGGTGCCAGGGTTGGGGAGTGGAAGGGATGGGAGGCAGAGGATTTGGGGCTGAGCTCCGGTCAGGTTAACTCAGGTGTCCAGAAGAGGGCGCCGGAATGTCCATAGGAAACCTTTAATCTCAGATGTGCGGAATGTTTTTGATAATAATTAAAATTGTACCATGTTTTAAACTTGCATATGCCTAGGATGATGTTTATAAAACATTAGGTGACTCCAATTACATTTTACCATTATCCACACCAGGCACTTACTTCTGAGAGGTAAGAAATATTCCCAAGTTACCATGTCAAACAAACAAGAAAAGGAGCAGGGAAGGTTTGATGAGGAATTATAGACAAACTAGCCAACTGTGCCTTGACCCACAAAACTGCACGTAGCCCGTTAGGAGCTGAATCTGGGAACTGTCTGATATTAATGAGCAGAGAATCAAGAACATGAACTTCCTGCCAAGTCAGGCAGGTGGGGCCATTACAATTATTATCTCCTGATCAGCCTGCTCACAAGTTCAGACCTGCCCCTGCTCTTCCAGGGAGGGGGTCCCCGGGACAGGCAATCACAGACTTGGTTCTCTGACCCCATCCAAACCCAAGATCTACTAGAGAAGACCTTTCATCTCTGCTGTGGATTTCCTCATTGAGAGACCTGAAGAGTCCTCGGTATAAGACATTCTACCCTAGACCAAGAGTTAGGTAAAAACCAGGAGGGCCACAATCTGTTTTCTAAATGAATACTTTCCCCTCGGTCAGTAGGTGTCTGCAGGAGTGGCTAAGATTCAGGTGCTCAAATTGATCAACCCCAAGTGGGTTCAGTTTAACTTTATTTTAAAATAATATCCTGATTTCTATTTCTATCTACTGGAGTGTACAGGAGGAGAAAGCACAGGCAAATACCGACAAAAAAAAACATTAAGTAAAACAAATCATATATCCAGAATAAGAAAACAAACAAGCCAATTAAAAAGTACGTATTGCAATGAGCACTGGATGTTATACACAATAATGAATCATGGAACACTACATCAAAAACTAATGAAATACTGTAATGTGACTAACATAACATAATAAAAATAAAACAAAATAAAAGCAAAAAAAAAATAGTACACGCACACACACACAAAAAGGATATTTCACCAAGAAGTGTGAGGAGGTGCCTGGGTGACATAGTTAAGCATCCGACTCTTGATTTCAGCTCAGGTCATGATATTAGGTCGTGAGATCAAGCCCTGTGTCAGGCTCAGCTCAGCATGGAGTCTGCTTGAGATTCTTTCCCTCTGCCCCTCCCCCTGTTTGCATGTGGGCTCTCTCTCTCTCTCAAAATAAATAAATAAATCTTTAAAATATAAATAAATAAATAAAACCACAGTGAGATACCACTACATACCTGTTAGAATGGCTAAAACTAAAACAACTCACCATTCAGCAAATAGGCAAAATGTAGAACAATTGAACTTCTTAAGCATGCTGATGGTGATATAAAATGGTACAGCCACTTTGGAAAACACTTGTGCAATTTCTTTAAAAAGCAAAAAAATACCAAAAAGAAAAAATACACCTACTATGCAATCTAGCCATTCCATTCCTAAGTATTTCTAAGAAAAATGAAAGCATCATGTCCATATAAAAACTTGTTCATTAATATCTAGTATTCGTAATTGTCAAAAACTGAGAACAATCCTAATGGCCATCAATTAGGTGAATGAACAAACGATGATATATCTATACAATGGACTACTACTCAGCAATAAAAAAGGAATGGAGCGCCTGGGTGGCTCAGTTGGTTAAGTGTCTGCCTTTGGTTCAGGTCATGATCCCAGGGTTTTGGGATCAAGTCCCGCATTGGGCTGCCTGCTCAGCGGGGAGTCTGCTTCTGCCTCTCCCTCTACCCTTCCCCCCTGCTCATGCTCTCTCTCCCTAATAAATAAATAAAATCTTAAAAAAAAGAATGAATATTAATATACACAACAACATAGATAAATCACAATGTAATTAACCTTAGTGAAATAAGCCAAAGAAAGTGTATATACCACATGAGTCCATTTATATAACATTCTAGGAAATGAAAACTAATGTGACATGACAGAAAGTAGATTGGTGGCTGCCTGGGTATAGTTGGTAGGGATGGGAGGAGAAGGGAAGGATAGCAAAGGGGCAGGAGGAAACTTTTGTAGATGATGGATATGTTCATTATCTTTATTAGAGTGATGGTTCCATGAGGGTATATAGAAGTCAACTTTTCAAATTGTATACTTTAAATATTTGCATTGTTTTTAAATATCAATGATATCTCAATAAAGCTGTTTTAAAAATACCATGAACAGTGAAATGTTTCCTTTTCTTCTTTATTTCATGCAACAAAGTAATATGTATGTGTGGAAAAACTAATACTAAAGGCCTCATAGTGAACAATAGCAATACATTATGTACAAATGTCTCTTCAATCTACTTTTTAAAGTAAACTGTTTTTCAGAGTATTTTTCTTTTTTCCAAATTTTTATTTAAGTTCTATTTAGTTAACATGCAGTGCAATATTGGTTTCAGGAGTAGAATTTAGTGATTCATCACTTACATACAATACCCAGTACCCATCACAAGTGCCCTCCTAATGCCCATCTAGCCCATCCTCCACCCACCTCCCTCAGTCAACCCTGTTTGTTCTCTATTGTTAAGAATCTCTTATGGCACGTACTGAATGGAGCACTGTGTGTTATATGCAAACAATGAATCATGGAACACTACATCAAAAACTAATGATGTAATGTATGGTGATTAACATAACATAATAAAATAAAATTTAAAAAAAAAGAATCTCTTATGGCTTGTTTCCCTCTCTCTTTTTTTTCTCTCCTTTCCCATATGTTCATCTCTTTTGTTTCCTAAATTCCACATATGAGTGAAATCATATGATAATTCTCTTTCTCTGACTGATTTATTTCGCTTAGCATAATACAGTCTAGCTCCATCTATATCATTGCAAATGGCAAGATTTCATTCTTGTTGACAGCTGAGTAATATATATTATTATATATTATATATATTTTATATATATATATATATATTCCATTACATATATAAGATGTATACCACATCTTCTTTATCTTTCCATAGTTTGGCTATTGTTGATAATGCTGCTATAAACATCAGAGTGCACGTACCCCCTTGAATCTGTATTTTTGTATCTTTCGGGTAAATACCTAATAGTACAATTGCTGGATCATAGGGTAGCTCTATTTTCAACTTTTTGAGGCATCTCCATACTGTTTTCCTGTATGGAAAGAGTGGCTGCCCAGTTTGCCTTCCCACCAACAGTGTAGGAGGGTTCCCCTTTCTCCACATCCTCACCAACATCTGTCGTTTCCTGACTTGTTAATTTTAGCCATTCTGACTGGTGTGCGGTGGTATCTCATTGTGGTTTTGATTTGTATTTCCCTGATGATGAGTGATGTTGAGTATCTTTTCATGTGTCTGTCAGCCATCTGATGTCTTCTTTGGAAAAATGTCTGTTCACGTCTTCTGCCCATTTCTTAACTGGATTACTTGTTTTTTGGGTGTTGAGTTTGATAAGTTCTTTATAGATTTTGTATACTAATCCTTTATCAGATATGTCATCTGCAAATATCTTGTCCCATTCCATAGGCCACCCTCTAGTTTTGTTGATTGTTTCCTTCACTGTGCAGAAGATTTTTATATTGATGAAGTCCCAATAGTTCATTTTTACTTTTGTTTCCCTTGCCTCCTGCAACATATCTAGTAAGAAGTTGCTCTGGCCAAGGTCAAAGAGGTTGCTGCCTTTGTTCTTCTCCAGGACTTTCATCCATTTTTGAATTTCTTTTTGTGTATGCTCTAAGAAAGTGGTCCAGTTTCATTCTGCATGTTGCTGTTCACTTTTCCCAATACCATTCATTGAAGCGACTGTCCTCTTTCCATTGGATAGTCTTTCCTGCTTTGTCAAAGATTAGTTGACCATATAGTTGTGGGTCCATTTCTAGGTTTTCTATTCTGTTCCATTGGTCTATGTGTCTGTCTTTGTGCCAGTACCATACTGTCTTGACAACCACAGCGCTGTAAGATAGCTTGAAGTCTGGAATCATGATGCCTCCAGCCTTGTTTTTCTTTTTTAGAATTGCTTTGGCTATCAGGGTCTTTTGTGGTTCCATACAAATTTTAGGATTGTTTGCTCTAGCTCCGTGAAAAATGCTGTTGGTATTTGGATAGGTATTGCATTAAATGTGTCGATTGCTTTGGGTTGAATGGACATTTTTAAAATGTTTGTTCTTCCTATCCAGGAGCATGGAATTTCAGAGTCTTAACTATAGAGAACAAGCTGATGGTTACCAGAGGGGAGGTGGATGGAAGATGAGTGAAAAAGGTGATGGAGATTAAGGAGGGCACTTGTGATGAGTACCAGGTGTTGTATGGAAGTGTTGAATCACTATATTGTACACCTAAAACTAATATTATACGGTATGTTAAGTAACTGGAATTTAAATAAAAACTTAACAAATAAAATAAAACTTTTAATCTTTCCTCAGTAAAAAAATAAATAACATAAACTGGTTTTACTACCTTTGATTTTAATTCTTTAGTATTATTTTTCTAACTTTAAATAACAGACTTAAACTGTTACTCTTTTCAATTTTCCAACTTAAGATTCTCTAGGAGTCATATCACCTCTCCCTTTTCTCAACTTCCTTTTATTATGTTATTTCTTAGATTTCCTCAGTTTCTCAAAATCTTTTTTTTTAAGATTTTTTTTATTTACTCATGAAAGACAGAGAGAGAGGCAGAGGGAGAAGCAGGCTCCCAAGGAGCAGGGAGCCCAATGTGGGGCTCCATCCCAGGACCCTGGGATCATGACCTGAGCTGAAGGCAGATGCTTAACCATCTGAGCCACCCAGGTGTCCTGGTTTCTCAAAATCTTGACATATTTTATTTTTCTTCATGGTCAAACATATTTTTCCATACAGTTTTTTGTTTGTCTTCACCATGTCTTTACTACTGTCTTACAATGTATAGTCACAATACCTAATGCTTGGAAACCACTTCTTTCTTCTTCTTAAGACAGTCTTCCTAGAGTCTACTTACTTGATTTCCTGGCTTGCTATTCAATTATCATGCAAAGATTTCTCTTTGCCTCACTAACTACAGGGATAGTTCCCAATTCTTTCTAACCCATTTCTTTTTCATGGTTTCTACTACTATCTTGCTGGATTATGTCCTCAAGTAACTTATGAAAATGATGCCTGGCACCTAAAATTTCTGAGTCCTTCCATATTGAAAATGGCCTTTATGCTCTTCCTAGACTTAATTAAATTGACTAGAGGAGAGAATGCTAGGCTAAAATTATTTTTCTATGAACATTTTACTTTTGAAAAGTCTAATGCACCAGTCTGATTTCTTCTTCTATGCAGGTGATCTATATTTTTTTTTTAATCTTGGAAGAAGTTTCTATTTTATGCCTTATCTTTAAAAGTACTGAATTTTCATGAAGTTATATCTTGATGAGGGTCTTTTTTATTCAATCTGCTCATCAATTGGTGGATTTCTTCCATAGGAAGTTTCTTTAGCTCTGGGAAATTCTCTTAGTTCTTTCATTATTTCTTCTCCCTTGATTTTCCCCCCTTCCCCACCCTTTTAGTTTTGTTTTAATTTTTTTCTTTCTGGAATTCTTACTATACAACTTGTTGATATTTTGGCTTAAACTTCTGTTTTTTTTTAAGATTTTATTTATTTATTTGACAGAGAGAGAGAGAGCTCAAGCAGAGGGAGTGGCAGGCAAAAGGAGAGGGAAAAGCAGACTCCCCGCTGAGCAAGGAGCCCAACAGGGGGCTCCATCACAGGACCCCGGGATCATGACCCGAGCCAAAGGCAGACGCTTAACCAACTGAGGAACCCAGGTTCTCCCTTTTTTTGTTTTCTGATTGCTCAACTCTTATTTTATGAATATGACATCCACACTTCTCTTTTTTTTGACCATAAAATTTTAAAATTTAATTAAAATATATATATCTTTTTACTTCTGATTTTCTTACTTTATTAAGTGGATTTTAGCCACCTGTAAATTTTATATGTAGTTTTCTTGATGTTCATCTTTTTTCTTAATGTTCAGTTAGGCACTGCATAGTACATAATTAAGTTTTTGATGTAGTGTTCAATGATTCATTAGTTAAGTATAACACCCAGTGCTCATTACAGCATATGCCCTCCTCAATACCCATCACCATGTCACCCCCTCCCCCCACCCCCACCCCCTCTGAAACCCTGAGATTTTTTTCCCCCGGGGTCCATAGTCTCTCATGGTTCATCTCCCTCTCTGATTTCACTTCTCTTTAAGGACAAGAAATAGAGTTCACAGATTCAAATTTTTCTTTTGTTCTCTAAATTACCAGTTACCTTCCAATTCTTTTTCTTGGTCTTTTAAACTGTGGATTTTCTTTATTTTTTTTTAAAGATTTTACTTATTTATTCATGAGAGACAGAGAGAGAAAGAGAGAGAGAGAGAGAGGCAGAGGGAGAAGCAGTCTCCCAAGGAGCAGGGAGCCCGACGCGGGACTCGATCCCAGGACCCTGGGATCATGACCTGAGCTGAAGGCAGACGCTTAACCATCTGAGCCACCCAGGCGCCCTGGATTTTCTTTATACATATGTGTGTGTGTATATATATATATATATATATATATATATATATATATATATATAGTGATGTTTGGTTGTTCTTTTATATTTATATTTTATGTTTACTATTTCAGCGTAACTGGTGTAGGTTTTCTTTTCTGCTGCATATGTATTTCACTTTCCCACTAGGGAAAGCTCCATGTTAGACTGAATAGGCAGAAGGCTCCTAAATGGAGAGAGTTTAATAATATCTACCATAGGAGCCTTGAATTCACCCCAGACAGTTCTTTAATTCTTTCCTAGAGAAGAATTCTAAGGTCAGAGGAAGGTGTGTAGGAGAAGAGTGTGGGAACCAATTGACAAAGTCATTTTGTAACCAGATTTTGAATTAACTCCTGGGTTTTTTTTTTCAACTTTTTATTTTGAAACAATTTTAGATTTACAAGAAATTTCAAAAAATAATACAGATAATTCCCATGTGCACTTCACCCAGATTTCCCCAATGATAACATCTTACATAGCATTATAAAAGCCAAGAAACTGATATTGGTACAATACTATTGATAATCTAGACAGTCAGATTTTAACAATTTTGCACTATTCTTTTTCACGTGGCATAGTTCTGTGAAATTTTATGATATGTATAGATTAATGTAAACACACTAACAGGATATGGAACTGTTCTGTCACCACCAGAAATATGCTTCATGCTACCCTTTTACAGTTGCCTTCCCATCCCATCCCCAATCCTAATCCCTAGCAACTACTGCTTTATTCTTCACAATTATAACTTTGTCACTTCCAGAATGTTATATAAATGGAATCATACAGAATGTAGTTTCCTGAGATTGCCTTTTTTGACTCATTACAGTGCCCCTGAGACTCACCCAGTTATTTGCTTATTAATAATTTGTTCTTTTTTATTGCTAAATAGTGTTCTATTGTATGGATTACCACAGTTTGTTTATGCAGCCACCCACTGAAAGACATTTAGGTTGTTTCCATTTTGGGGCTCTTGCAAATAAAGATGCTATGAACATTTATCTACAGGTTTTCATATGAACATAAATTTTCATTTCTCTAGGATAAATGTCCAGGAATGTGATTATACAGTCAGATGGTAACTCCATGTTTAACTTTTAAAGAAACTGCCAAACTTTTTCAGAGTGGGACTACCATCTACATTTTCACAAGTAGTGTATGAGAGATTCAGTTGTGCTGCATCTTGTCAGTACTTAGTATTATCAGCATTTTTTATTTTAATCATTCTGATAGGTATATGGTACTTTAATTTACATTTCCCTAATGCCTAATAATATAGAGCATCTTTTCTTGTGCGTATTCACCATATGTCTGTCCTCTTTAGCAATATCTTTGGTCCAATCTGTGCTTGGATTGATTGCCTTTTTTCTATTGTTTAAATAGTTCTCTCTATATTCTGGATATATATCCTATTGTTTAAAAAACTGAGGACTCATTTCTAAAAGGGGGAAAAAGAAATAATCTCTAGGAAGGATTTTCAAATTAAAAATGTGTTTTTCATTTGTTTCCTAATTTTCTCAGCCAAGACACAAAATATTTAGATTGACAAATATGCCCTGAGAAAATCATCAAATAAAAATCACTTTGAAAGCAAATGTCATTTATGATGCAATTAATTCTTGATTCTCATTTGTCTTGCAACTGTTAAGCATTTTTCAGGCGAAATATGATACTCTTATTGGCATGTTACTAATTATCTTTAAACACTTTAATATTATTAATGGCCATGTTCATAAATACATTTTGATTGAGTTATCTTCAATTAGGATAAAAATGAGACGACTTTGACAAATGAACGGAAGTGGAATTTCTTGAGAAATTTCTTTGATAATATGAAGTCAAAGCTTTGAATATATTTCAACAATAATCTAAAGATGGGCTTCTAACCCTAAAGAAAAATATAGAAATGCCTATTTTATTTCTATTTATTCTCTTTAATATGCTGAAAAATCTGGAATAACAGTTGTTTCCTAGAAGCTATTTCACAAAAGGAAATTGCCCTTCTGAAACAAGGCTGAGATATAAACACACTGATTTAAAATTTATTAAAAAAGAAGAAGAAGAAGAAGAAGAGGAGGAGGAATGCAGGGCTCAGACTACCATTTCCTTCAGAAATTTCCCAACTTTCAAAACAAGAGGCCAGCAACCCTAAGGTCCCAAGAAAACAGGTGCATCTTGCTTGGGTTCTGGTCAATAATTTGGACTCTATACATTCCCTCAAACACCCATCAACAGAATGACTAGGAGGAGGAGGAGCCCCCAAAATAGAAAAGACTCAGAGATTATGACTTATGCTGCAGATTTACAAATGGATGCAGATATAACCAAGATGTCAGAGATGGAATTCAGGCTAGCAATTGTGAAGACAATGGCCAGAATGGAGAAATCAATTAATGGCAACATAGAGTCTCTAAGGGCAGAAATGAAAGCTGAATTGGCAGAACTTAAAAATGCTATCAATGAGATCCAATCCAATCTAGATAATCTAACAGCTAGGGTAAGTGAGGCAGAAGAACGAATAAGCGACCTGGAAGACAATATGATAGACAAAAAGGGAAAAGAGGAGGCCAGGGAAAAACAACTCAGAATCCATGAAAATAGAATCAGAGAAATAAGTGACACCATAAAGCGTTCCAATGTCAGAATAATTGGAATCCCAGAGGGAGCGGAGAGAGAGAGGACTAGAAGATGTATTTGAGCAAATCATAGCTGAGAACTTCCCTAATCTGGGGAATGAAACAAACATTCGCATCCTAGAGGCAGAGAGGACCCCTCCCAAGATCAAGGAAAACAGGCCAACACCCCAGCATGTAATAGTAAAACTTGCCAATCTTAGAACCAAGGAAACCATCTTTTTATTGTTATGTTAATCACCATACATTACATCATTAGTTTTTGATGTAGTGTTCCATGATTCATTGTTTGTGCATAACACCCAGTGCTCCACGCAGAACGTGCCCTCTTTAATACCCATCAGCAGAACGTGCCCTCTTTAATACCCATCACCAGGCTAACCCATCCCCCCACCCCCCTCCCCTCTAGAACCCTCAGTTTGTTTTTCAGAGTCCTTCATCTCTCATGGTTCGTCTCCCCCTCCGATTTACTCCCCTTCATTCTTCCCCTCCTGCTATCTCCTTCTTCTTTTTTTTTCTTAACATATATTGCATTATTTGTTTCAGAGGTACAGACCTGTGATTCAACAGTCTTGCACAGTTCCCAAGGAAACCATCTTAAGGGGAGTTAGGGGGAAGAGATTCCTTACATACAGAGGGAGGAACATCAGAATAACATCAGACCTATCCACAGAGACCTGGCAAGCCAGAAAGGCTTGGCAAGACATATTCAGGGTACTAAATGAGAAGAACATGCAGCCAAGGATACTTTATCCAGCAAGGCTTTCATTTAGAATGGATGGAGAGATGCAGAGCTTCCACGACCAGCAGAAACTGAAAGAATATGTGACCACTAAGCCAGCCCTGCAAGAAATATTAAGGGGGGTTCTATAAAAGGAGAAAGACCCCAAGAGTGATATACAACAGAAATTTACAGGGACAATCTATAAAAACAACGTCTTCACAGGCAACATGACAGTTAATTCATATTTTTCAATAATCACTCTCAACGTGAATGGCCTAAATACTCCCATAAAACGGCACAGAGTTGCAGATTGGATAAAAAAACAGGACCCATCCATATGCTGCCTAAAAGAGACTCATTTTGAACCTAAAGATACATCCAGACTGAAAGTGAAGGGATGGAGATCCATCTTCCATGCCAGCGGACCTCAAAAGAAAGCTGGGGTAGCAATTCTTATATCAGACAAATTAGATTTTAAACTAAAGTCTGTAATTAGAGACACAGAAGGACACTATATCATTCTTAAAGGGTCTATCCAACAAGAAGATCTAACAATTGTAAATATCTATGCCCCCAACATGGGAGCAGCCATCTACATAAGCCAACTGTTAACCAAAATAAAGAGTCCTATTGATAACAATATGTTAATTGTAGGAGACCTCAATACTCCACTCTCAGCAATGGACAGATCATCTAAGCAGAAAATCAACAAGGAAACAAGAACTTTGAATGATACAGTGGATCAGATGGAACTCATAGATATTTACAGAACATTCCACCCTAAAACAACAGAATACTCATTCTTCTCGAGCGCACATGGAACTTTCTCCAGAACAGACCACATACTGGGTCACAAATCAGGTCTCAGCAGATACCAAAAGATTGAGATTATTCCCTGCATATTCTCAGACCACAGTGCTTTAAAACTGGAACTTAATCACAAGAAAAAATTTGGCAGAAATTCAAACACTTGGAAGCTAAAGACCACTCTGCTCAAGAATGTTTGGGTCAACCAGGAAATCAAAGAAGAACTTAAACAATTCATGGAAATCAATGAGAATGAAAACACATTGGTCCAAAACCTATGGCATACTGCAAAGGCGGTCCTAAGGGGGAAATACATAGCCATCCAAGCCTCACTCAAAAAAATAGAAAAATCTAAAATTCACCAACTAACTCTACACCTTAAGAACTAGAGAAAAAGCAACAAACGATGCCCAAGCCATGCATTAGAAGAGAAATAATTAAAATTAAAGCAGAGATCAATGAATTAGAAACCAGAAACACAGTAGATCAGATCAATGAAACTAGAAGTTGGTTCTTTGAAAGAATTAATAAGATCGATAAAGCACTGGCCAGATTTATCCAAAAGAAAAGAGAAAGGACGCAAATTAATAAAATTATGAATGAAAGGGGAGAGATCACGACTAACACCAAAGAAATAGAAACAATTATTAGAAATTAGTATCAACAACTATATGCCAATAAACAGCGCAATCTGGATGAAATGGAGGCCTTCCTGGAAACCTATAAGCTGCCAAGACTGAAACAGGAAGAAATTGACAACCTGAATAGGCCAATAACCAGTAATGAGATTGAAGCAGTGATCAAAAACCTTCCAAAAAACAAGAGTCCAGGGCCTGATGGATTCCCTGGGGAATTCTACCAAACAGTCAAAGAAGAAATAATACCTATTCTACTGAAGCTGTTTAAAAAAATAGAAACAGAAGGAAAACTTCCAAACACATTCTACGAGGCCAGCATTACCTTAATCCCCAAACCGGGCAAAGATCCCATCAAAAAGGAGAATTTCAGACCGATATCCCTGATGAATATGGATTCCAAAATCCTCAACAAAATCCTAGCTAATAGGATCCAACAATACATTAAAAGGATCACCCACCACGACCAAGTGGGATTTATCCCCAGGATGCAAGGGTGGTTCAACATTCCCAAATCAATGTGATAGAACACATTAATAAGAGGAGGGAGAAGAACCATATGGTCTTCTCAACTGATGCAGAAAAAGCATTTGACAAAATACAACATCCTTTCCTGATTAAAACTCTTCAGAGTGTAGGGATAGAGGGAACATTTCTCAAGTTCATAAAATCCATCTATGAAAAACCCACAGCGAATGTCATCCTCAATGGGGAAAAGCTGAGAGCCTTTCCCTTAAGATCAGGAACACATCAAGGATGCCCACTCTTGCCACTATCGTTCAACATAGTACTAGAAATCCTAGCAACAACAATCAGACAACAAAAAGAAATAAAAGGTATTCAAATTGGCAAAGAAGAAGTCGAACTCTCTCTTTTCACAGACGACATGATACTTTATGTGGAAAACCCAAAAGACTCGACCCCCAAATTACTAGAACTCATACAGCAATTCAGTAATGTGGCAGGATACAGAATCAATGCACAGAAATCAGTTGCTTTCTTATACACTAACAACGCAACTGTAGAAAGAGAAATTAGAGAAACGGTTCCATTTACAATAGCACCAAAAACCATAAGATACCTCGGAATAAACCTAACCAAAGAGGTAAAGGATCTATACTCTAGGAACTATAGAACACTCATGAAAGAAATTGAAGAAGACACAAAAAGATGGAAAAATATTCCATGCTCATGGATCAGAAGAATAAACATTATTAAAATGTCTATGCTAGGGGCGCCTGGGTGGCTCAGTCGTTAAGCGTCTGCCTTCGGCTCAGGTCATGATCTCAAGGTCCTGGGATCGAGCCCCGCATCGGGCTCCCTGTTCGGCAGGAAGCCCGCTTCTCCCTCTCTCACTCCCTCTACTTGTGTTCCCTCTCTCGCTGTGTCTCTCTCTGTCAAATAAATAAATAAAATCTTTAAAAAAAAAAATGTCTATGCTACCCAGAGCAATCTATACCTTCAATGCCATCCTGATCAAAATTTCAATGACATTTTTCAAAGTGCTGGAACAAACAATCCTAAAATTTGTATGGAATCAGAAAAGACCCTGAATCGTCAAGGTAATGTTGAAAAAGAAAAACAAATCTGGGGGCATCACATTGCCCGATTTCAAGCTATATTACAAAGCTGTGATCACCAAGACAGCGTGGTATTGGCACAAAAACAGACATATAGACCAATGGAACAGAATAGAGAACCCAGATATGGACCCTCAACTCTATGGTCAAATAATCTTTGACAAAGCAGGAAAAAACATGCAATGGAAAAAAGACAGTCTCTTCAATAAATGGTGCTGGGAAAATTGGACAGCCACATGCAGAAGAATGAAACTCGACCATTCTCTAACACCATACACAAAGAGAAACTCAAAGTGGATGAAAGACCTCAACGTGAGACAGGAATCCATCAAAATCCTAGAGGAGAACATAGGCAGTAACCTCTTTGACATCACCCACAGCAACTTCTTTCAAGATACATCTCTAAAAGCTAGTGAAACAGAAGCAAAAATTAACTTTTGGGACTTCATCAAGATAAAAATCTTCTTCACAGCAAAGGAAACAGTCAACAAAACAAAGAGGCAACCCACAGAGTGGGAGAAGATATTTGCAAATGACACTATAGATAAAGGGCTGGTATCCAAGATCTATAAAGAACTTCTCAAACTAATACCCAAAAAACATATAATCAAGTCAAAAAGTGGGCAGAAGATATGAAAAGACACTTCTCTGAAGAAGACATACAAATGGCTAACAGACACATGAAAAATTGCTCATCATTAGCCATCAGGGAAATTCAAATCAAAACCACATTGAGATACCACCTTACACTGGTTAGAATGGCAAAAATGGACAGAGAAAGAAACAACAAATGTTGGAGAGGTTGTGGAGAAAAGGGAACCCTCTTACACTGTTGGTGGGAATGCAAGTTGGTACAGCC
>NW_027397067.1:30734129-30747978 GCF_003265705.2 Callorhinus ursinus
TTCCCAAGGAAACCATCTTAAGGGGAGTTAGGGGGAAGAGATTCCTTACATACAGAGGGAGGAACATCAGAATAACATCAGACCTATCCACAGAGACCTGGCAAGCCAGAAAGGCTTGGCAAGACATATTCAGGGTACTAAATGAGAAGAACATGCAGCCAAGGATACTTTATCCAGCAAGGCTTTCATTTAGAATGGATGGAGAGATGCAGAGCTTCCACGACCAGCAGAAACTGAAAGAATATGTGACCACTAAGCCAGCCCTGCAAGAAATATTAAGGGGGGTTCTATAAAAGGAGAAAGACCCCAAGAGTGATATACAACAGAAATTTACAGGGACAATCTATAAAAACAACGTCTTCACAGGCAACATGACAGTTAATTCATATTTTTCAATAATCACTCTCAACGTGAATGGCCTAAATACTCCCATAAAACGGCACAGAGTTGCAGATTGGATAAAAAAACAGGACCCATCCATATGCTGCCTAAAAGAGACTCATTTTGAACCTAAAGATACATCCAGACTGAAAGTGAAGGGATGGAGATCCATCTTCCATGCCAGCGGACCTCAAAAGAAAGCTGGGGTAGCAATTCTTATATCAGACAAATTAGATTTTAAACTAAAGTCTGTAATTAGAGACACAGAAGGACACTATATCATTCTTAAAGGGTCTATCCAACAAGAAGATCTAACAATTGTAAATATCTATGCCCCCAACATGGGAGCAGCCATCTACATAAGCCAACTGTTAACCAAAATAAAGAGTCCTATTGATAACAATATGTTAATTGTAGGAGACCTCAATACTCCACTCTCAGCAATGGACAGATCATCTAAGCAGAAAATCAACAAGGAAACAAGAACTTTGAATGATACAGTGGATCAGATGGAACTCATAGATATTTACAGAACATTCCACCCTAAAACAACAGAATACTCATTCTTCTCGAGCGCACATGGAACTTTCTCCAGAACAGACCACATACTGGGTCACAAATCAGGTCTCAGCAGATACCAAAAGATTGAGATTATTCCCTGCATATTCTCAGACCACAGTGCTTTAAAACTGGAACTTAATCACAAGAAAAAATTTGGCAGAAATTCAAACACTTGGAAGCTAAAGACCACTCTGCTCAAGAATGTTTGGGTCAACCAGGAAATCAAAGAAGAACTTAAACAATTCATGGAAATCAATGAGAATGAAAACACATTGGTCCAAAACCTATGGCATACTGCAAAGGCGGTCCTAAGGGGGAAATACATAGCCATCCAAGCCTCACTCAAAAAAATAGAAAAATCTAAAATTCACCAACTAACTCTACACCTTAAGAACTAGAGAAAAAGCAACAAACGATGCCCAAGCCATGCATTAGAAGAGAAATAATTAAAATTAAAGCAGAGATCAATGAATTAGAAACCAGAAACACAGTAGATCAGATCAATGAAACTAGAAGTTGGTTCTTTGAAAGAATTAATAAGATCGATAAAGCACTGGCCAGATTTATCCAAAAGAAAAGAGAAAGGACGCAAATTAATAAAATTATGAATGAAAGGGGAGAGATCACGACTAACACCAAAGAAATAGAAACAATTATTAGAAATTAGTATCAACAACTATATGCCAATAAACAGCGCAATCTGGATGAAATGGAGGCCTTCCTGGAAACCTATAAGCTGCCAAGACTGAAACAGGAAGAAATTGACAACCTGAATAGGCCAATAACCAGTAATGAGATTGAAGCAGTGATCAAAAACCTTCCAAAAAACAAGAGTCCAGGGCCTGATGGATTCCCTGGGGAATTCTACCAAACAGTCAAAGAAGAAATAATACCTATTCTACTGAAGCTGTTTAAAAAAATAGAAACAGAAGGAAAACTTCCAAACACATTCTACGAGGCCAGCATTACCTTAATCCCCAAACCGGGCAAAGATCCCATCAAAAAGGAGAATTTCAGACCGATATCCCTGATGAATATGGATTCCAAAATCCTCAACAAAATCCTAGCTAATAGGATCCAACAATACATTAAAAGGATCACCCACCACGACCAAGTGGGATTTATCCCCAGGATGCAAGGGTGGTTCAACATTCCCAAATCAATGTGATAGAACACATTAATAAGAGGAGGGAGAAGAACCATATGGTCTTCTCAATTGATGCAGAAAAAGCATTTGACAAAATACAACATCCTTTCCTGATTAAAACTCTTCAGAGTGTAGGGATAGAGGGAACATTTCTCAAGTTCATAAAATCCATCTATGAAAAACCCACAGCGAATGTCATCCTCAATGGGGAAAAGCTGAGAGCCTTTCCCTTAAGATCAGGAACACATCAAGGATGCCCACTCTTGCCACTATCGTTCAACATAGTACTAGAAATCCTAGCAACAACAATCAGACAACAAAAAGAAATAAAAGGTATTCAAATTGGCAAAGAAGAAGTCGAACTCTCTCTTTTCACGGACGACATGATACTTTATGTGGAAAACCCAAAAGACTCGACCCCCAAATTACTAGAACTCATACAGCAATTCAGTAATGTGGCAGGATACAGAATCAATGCACAGAAATCAGTTGCTTTCTTATACACTAACAACGCAACTGTAGAAAGAGAAATTAGAGAAACGGTTCCATTTACAATAGCACCAAAAACCATAAGATACCTCGGAATAAACCTAACCAAAGAGGTAAAGGATCTATACTCTAGGAACTATAGAACACTCATGAAAGAAATTGAAGAAGACACAAAAAGATGGAAAAATATTCCATGCTCATGGATCAGAAGAATAAACATTATTAAAATGTCTATGCTAGGGGCGCCTGGGTGGCTCAGTCGTTAAGCGTCTGCCTTCGGCTCAGGTCATGATCTCAAGGTCCTGGGATCGAGCCCCGCATCGGGCTCCCTGTTCGGCAGGAAGCCCGCTTCTCCCTCTCTCACTCCCTCTACTTGTGTTCCCTCTCTCGCTGTGTCTCTCTCTGTCAAATAAATAAATAAAATCTTTAAAAAAAAAAATGTCTATGCTACCCAGAGCAATCTATACCTTCAATGCCATCCCGATCAAAATTTCAATGACATTTTTCAAAGTGCTGGAACAAACAATCCTAAAATTTGTATGGAATCAGAAAAGACCCTGAATCGTCAAGGTAATGTTGAAAAAGAAAAACAAATCTGGGGGCATCACATTGCCCGATTTCAAGCTATATTACAAAGCTGTGATCACCAAGACAGCGTGGTATTGGCACAAAAACAGACATATAGACCAATGGAACAGAATAGAGAACCCAGATATGGACCCTCAACTCTATGGTCAAATAATCTTTGACAAAGCAGGAAAAAACATGCAATGGAAAAAAGACAGTCTCTTCAATAAATGGTGCTGGGAAAATTGGACAGCCACATGCAGAAGAATGAAACTCGACCATTCTCTAACACCATACACAAAGAGAAACTCAAAGTGGATGAAAGACCTCAACGTGAGACAGGAATCCATCAAAATCCTAGAGGAGAACATAGGCAGTAACCTCTTTGACATCACCCACAGCAACTTCTTTCAAGATACATCTCTAAAAGCTAGTGAAACAGAAGCAAAAATTAACTTTTGGGACTTCATCAAGATAAAAATCTTCTTCACAGCAAAGGAAACAGTCAACAAAACAAAGAGGCAACCCACAGAGTGGGAGAAGATATTTGCAAATGACACTATAGATAAAGGGCTGGTATCCAAGATCTATAAAGAACTTCTCAAACTAATACCCAAAAAACATATAATCAAGTCAAAAAGTGGGCAGAAGATATGAAAAGACACTTCTCTGAAGAAGACATACAAATGGCTAACAGACACATGAAAAATTGCTCATCATTAGCCATCAGGGAAATTCAAATCAAAACCACATTGAGATACCACCTTACACTGGTTAGAATGGCAAAAATGGACAGAGAAAGAAACAACAAATGTTGGAGAGGTTGTGGAGAAAAGGGAACCCTCTTACACTGTTGGTGGGAATGCAAGTTGGTACAGCCACTTTGGAAAAGTGTGGAGGTTCCTCAAAAATTTAAAAATAGAGCTACCCTATGACCCAGCAATTGCACTCCTGGGTATTTACCCCAAAGACACATATGTAGTGAAAAGAAGGGCCATGTGCACCCCAATGTTCATAGCAGCAATGTCCATAATAGCCAAACTGTGGAAAGAGCTGAGATGACCTTCAACAGATGAATGGATAAAGAAGATGTGGTCCATATATACAATGGAATATTACTCAGCCATCAGAAAGGATGAAGACCCAACTTTTACAGCAACATCGATAGGACTGGAGGAGATTATGCTAAGTGAAATAAGTCAAGCAGAGAAAATCAATTATCATATGGTTTCACTTATTTGTGGAACATAAGGAATAGCAGGGAGGACATTAGGAGAAGGAAGGGAAAAATGAGGGGGGGTACTGGAGGGAGAGACGAACCATGAGAGACTCTGGACTCTGAGAAACAAACAGGGTTTTAGAGGGGAGCGGGGAGGGGGAATTAGTTAGCCCAGTGATGGGTATTAAGGAGGGCACGTACTGCATGGAGCACTGCGTGTTATACAAAAACAGTGGATCGTGGATCACTACATCAAAAACTAATGATGTACTGCATCGTGACTAACATAACATAATAAAAATTTAAAGAAAAGAAAGAAAAGAAATTTCCCAGCTTTCTCCCCAGGTGTTCTCAAAAGGCTATGACCATCTCACATTTCCATTCCTCCACCTGCAGTCCCTCCCATGTCCTCACATCAAGGCACTGAGGTCAGTTTTCCAGCCATAGAGGGGCTTCTGTTGGCATCTGCTGACATCAGTCTCCCTGGGGTTGTCATAGCCACACAAATGCTCTGTTCTGGCAACTGCTGTTTTAAAGTCAAGGAAATAAATTTGTCTGGCTTGGATCAAACCCTAGCATTGGTAAATACCAGGAGTTCTCAGCAACAGAGCTATTGACATTTGGACAGGATAATTCTCTGTTGTGGGGGCTGTCTTGTACAGTCTTGGGAAAGAAGAAAATCCTGCCATTTGTGACAACAGGGATAGAACTTGAGGGCATTATGCTAAGTGAGATAAGTCAGACAGAGACAGACAAATATCATATGATATCACTTATATGTGGAGTCTAAAAAAGCCAAACTCACAGAAACAGAGCAAAATGGTGGCTGCCAAGGGCTAGGGGGTGGAGGAATTGAGGAGATGTTGCTCACAGGGTACAAACTTATAGTTAGGAGATAAGTAAGTTCTGGAGATCTAACACACAGCATTGTGATCATAATCAACAATAGTGTATTATATACTCCAAAGTTGCCAAGAGACTAGATTGTAAACGTTCTCACCACAAAAAAAGAAACGCTAATTATGTGACATGATGGAGGTGTCAGATAATGTTACAGTGGTAATCATACTGCAATATATAAATGTATCAAATCAACACACCATACATCTTAAACCCACATATTATATGTTAATTAAACCTCAATTTAAAAAAAAAAATAAAACATAAAAAAAGTGCCATACCCTGAAAAAAAAAAGAAGTATATTTGAGCATAGCTTGATTGACCCAAATTCCCAGTTATACTCAAATTAGGTCCTAATTCTTAGAATTAATATATTTGCAAATTCTCAGATTCTGATTATAAGTCTGCTTAATTTTTTAAATTTAAATTCAATTAGCCAACACATAGTACATCATTAATTTCAGACGTAGTGTTCAACAATTCATCAGTTGTGTATAACACCCAGGGCTCCTAGCATGCTTAATTTTTAAAAGAAAAATTTTAAGAACCTGAATTTGGTGCCACTTTATTAGTTCAATGTATTAATGCTTAAAATTGAAACTAATACAATTATATATCTTTAGATAATTTCTAGTTTACTTTTTTTAATTATGGCAACTCCTAAACATTAGCCAAAATAGTAATGACTTGACTTTAAAACTTAACATCTTTGCTCTGAATATATTATCAACAAAATGAGCCCATTAAATAAAACTGTTCCTTGGATTCCAAGGGCACTGGTCTATTCAAGAACTGCTTTGTTGTGCCCTATACGAGTAGACAAACATTTAATGTTGGCCAAAATATAGGCTTATCACAAAAAAGACAAGAAAGACAAGAATCTAGTCTCCCTTCGTTGTTTTAGGACTCACCCCATGGAAGAAGTTCTATTTCCCCATTGAGAATCCAGATATTGGTCACAGTCTAGTCCCTTGGAGGTTTCTATTGTCCCAGAAAAGCAAGATTCTGTCAACTGCCCCAGATGCACGCTGGATACAAATCCTGCTTATGCTGACCCTGCCCCACTGTCTCTTTGCAACGGGCCTTTGTGCCCAGATTTCTGAGTTTGGCTTGAAAGAGAATATGTAGTAAGGCAAGGGACTTTAGTAAAACACACAGCAGAATAATTTATAGAGATATTAGATTCGATCTTATTTTTCCTATTTGTGTAAGACTCAGGACAGAGTGCGAATTCTTTTCTCTCTTCCTTATGCTTTTTATCTAAGCAGTTTCATCTCGGAGGCTTCTGGTGTTTACAGGGAAGAAACAGTAGGACCCTTTTTTGACAGTTTGGCCTGGAAGATGCCCTAGAGCAAACCTCTAGGACTAGAGCAAGAGGAGGTTGATGGGAGCGGACAGACTGAGAAGGGATAGGTTTTCAAGAGTGGTGGAGACCCAAAGTCTCTTCTTGAGTAGGAATGCTGAACTCTAATGGAGAAAGCCAACAAAAATACATGAAGGCTGGGTTGGACACCAGGAATGAGGGAGGTGTCAACTTAGATGGGCTCTTATGCCTCTACTCAGCCTAAGGGGGCTGGAGCTGCCCACCTGCAGAACTTGGAGGGGGGTGGGGAGCATTAACTGGGATCAAAAACACCTATTCCCTAATGCCCTTAATCGTGAAAATACCCTCCTGCTTGACCCTCAGGAAGGGGAAAGAATTCCCCAAACCTGACTAGGATCAAAAAAATAAAGCTCACAACCAGACCAGATATAACATGATTTTGAACAAATAAGGGAATGTGACATTTCTTAGGCCCAAGTATTATGCAGCAAATCCATTGTTACTACAATGCCTCACCCGCTCCAGTTGCTTAGGGGTTTCAACAAGATGCCTCCAGAGAACATTAAAAAAAAAAAAATCTCTTAGCAAATATTACTGCTTAAAGTGGGTAACCAGAAGGGCTTTCAAACTCATTTAACAGAATTACACAATTTATTATTTATTTATGTGATCAGTAGAATTAGACTCATGGGAGTTAAACCTTACAAATCCCATTTCACATGAGACAGAAACTGGGTCCTAAGAGAGCTTGGAGGTCATAACTGTTGAGTTCTAAGAACCGAAGTGGAGGACTGGTGTGGAACACTCCACACATTCTGCAGGAAGACATGATTTGGTGTAAGCCTCTTGGGGAGAATCAGCTCTGGTGTTGTGAGTGGTACAGGATGGGCTGACAGGTGATGTCTAGAGACCAAAGTACAAACAACAGATGAGTGAAGCCTGATTTAAGATTGAGCCTGAGGACAGCAAGAGGGAGAAATGATTCAAGTGTAGTCTTTAAGGTGATATTTTCCCCTTTAAAACAGGGTTTTGCAATATACTGGATTTCTGATACTTCATTTGAAACTTCATAGAATTTTGTGCATAGATTTTCCAAATGCTTGAGATAATTCAATTCTACAAATGTTTACCAGGTATCTACCATGTATAATGCATTATAGTAAACACATGGGAGAGAGAAAAAGGTGAAGAAGACACAGTCCCCTCTTACAACTTAGTGGGAGAGATGGAAACAAACTTAAATCAGTCTAACACAAGAAACAGTAGGTCATATATTAAAAGAAAGTAATATTAGTAGCTAAGATTTGTTGAGCGCTAAGATCCGAGCACTAATATGCACTGCAACATTCTAAGGGATGTACTATTATTATCCCCACTTTATAGATGAGGGAACTGAAGTCCAGAAGGGTTAAGAAACTTGCCCAAGGTCATATAACTGAGAAGAGTAGATCCGGAATTTGAACCCAGAGATACTGACCCCAGAACTCAAGCTGTTAAACTCTGCTGTGAAATACAAGTTATATGTGATAGTAGAATGGGGCAAGAAAAGGCTAAGTCATTCATAGAGAGGAAATCAGGAACCAATAAAGACTTCTCAATCCTTCTTTTAAAAAAATTTTATTTATTTTTGTCAGAGAGAGAGAGAGAACACACAAGCAGGGGGAGTGGCAGGCAGAGAGAGAAGCAGGCTTCCTGCTAAGCAAGGAGCCTGATGTGGGACCCGATCTCAGGACCGTGGGATCATGACCCAGTCTGAAAGCAGACGCTTAACTGACTGAGCCACCCAGGTGCCCCTTGATCCTTCTACTTGTTAGGAGAAGAAGCAAAATGGGCAAGCTCTGATTAATATCATTTTCAAAAGCAAATGCATTCTTTTTGCTTCTTTATACTCCCTATATAAGCCAAAATGTTATTAGATGTAAGAGTCCTTGAAAGCGAAAAAAATCTGTCATTTAATTATTTTGGAAACCCCAATATTTTTCACATATTTTTCCCCGTAAATATACATTTTTCCTTATCCCTGCAGTGAAAGTATAATGTTCTTTTTACTGTTTTATTTTTTTCCAATATGCTTCTTTTTGTTTGTTTTTATATAAATTACAGTTAGTTAACTACAGTTAGTTTACATTACAGTTAGTTAACAGGGTAATATTAGTTTCAGGTATAGAATTTAGTGATTCAGCACTTCCACACAACACGCAGTGCTCATCACAACAGGTGCCCTCCTTAATCCCCATCACCTATTTCTCCCATCCCCCTTACTGGGTTTTATTTAGAATAATATAATTTTATTAGTCAATCTTTATGTCTACAATTAATATGATGTCTTTGAATACAAGTAATATCTTGCATTACATTGCTCTCAATCTAAACCCTTCACAGAGCCCCGATCTCTTCCATTTTCCATTTTCAGGAAACCTGTATCAATAATTTACTATAATGTGTATTTAATGGAGGGAAGGACTAAACATAAAAGAGTCTGTGACTTTTCTAGCAGTATAGATCACTCTCTAAAGGAGATTGGAATAGAACATGTAACTTCACTCCCAGTCTTGGGCTCAAGCAGCCTGCCACACCAAGTGGCAAAGTAAATGAGGTTTGGCAGAGCTGATGGAATAAAACAGGAACAATGCAAACAGTCCCCCCAAAAAATCAGTGTACTCTCTCTGAAATCCTCCCTAAGAGATTTGTCATGTGGAGATTATTCACACCCACAGTAGCCACTTTGTAGGTTTTCTCATTATAAAACGTACACTTCTTCATCTTCAACTCAGTTGTACGTTACACCACAATGTTGTGTCATTTGTACCATGATAGACTTAGCTAGAATGTGAGCAAACAAGGAAGGGAATGAAAAAAATGAAGACCTTTAGTAACAGAAGTCTGGGAAATCGATCTCAAAGTGTCTGTTTTAGTCAGATCAACTCTCATTTTGGAGCTGCAGAAGCTGGGCATGTCCAGGCTCACCAGAGAAAGACATGTTGGTGTAAGCTTGCCTTTTCTGAGGGCAGGCCCAGATTGCTTATGATTGAACTCATTCCACAATTGTTTTCAATGGGGCTGAGCCTTTAGTCTCAATAATAATTCTGAAGCCAAGCAGCAGAGCTCCTGGCCACTGATTTTGCAGCCTTAATACAGCTGGGTGATTTTCCTAGGGCCTGGCAGATGAGCAGTCGTTTCCCTGAGTGGGGTCAGTGAACGTCCTGCCTGATAAGGGGCCATCCCAGTGTCTAAGATAAGAACGATTGTTTACCAGAGGAGCATGAGCAGCTCTGGGCCGGAGGCTCCTAAAATCCTGTCACCACAGACTTTCTGGCACCAGAGAGCCTCAGAGGTCAAGGGTCCAGCACCCAGAGAAAGCCACTCATCATATTAAGGGAGCCTTGGGGCTGGGCTCTGTGTTGCTGTGTACTTTGGGATTCGAGCAACTAAGAATTAGAGAAGTTTCCTGTTTGGAGAGTAGGGAGTGAGTGAGCTGTGACTTCTCAGGCCCCACCCAAGTCACGGCACCACAGGGCAGGAGACACGAGAAACAGGCCTGAGGTGCTGGGCTGAGGCACATAGAGGGACAGCGGGCATCAAACAGTAGTTAACAGCTGAGGGCCATGCTTCTCCACTTCTGAGAAGGACATCTAGACCCTTAAGGACAGTTAGCTGGATGCTAACTGACTAGCAAAAGATATTTATCTACATCCACACATGCACACACACACTTTGCAGATGTGATTTCAGGATCTTGAGATAGGAGGCTATTCTGGATTAACCGAGGGAGTTCTACATGCCATCACAAGTGTCCTTGTTCTAAGAGAGGCAATGGGAGATACTCACACACATACACGGGAGAAGGTGACGTGAAGACAGAGATTCAAGTGATGGGGCCACAAGGCCCTGAGCACCAGCAGAAGCTGCCAGAATTCCAGCAGAAGCTGGAAGAGGCAAGGAAGGGGTTCTCCCCTAGAGCCACCAGAAGGAGCATACACCTGCTGACATTGTGGTGTTGGTCCAGTGACACTGATTTCAGACTGTGGCCTCCAGAACTGAGAGAACAAATTCCTCTTGCTCTAAGTCACCCAGTTTGGGGGAATTTGCTCTAGCAGCCACAGAAAAGGAATACAGATTATTATCTAATACAACTTTATTTATCTACACCTACAAAGCCCCCCACACAGTCAGGATTCAGATAGCAATAGCCCAATGAACCACAGCGGGGACTAGAATAACACTGACAGAGATGGCTCAGAGTATCTGAAAAACATGCTCCTCATGCTCTGAAATAAAGATGGACGTTCTGAAGGAGTGACAGTGAGTTGTGTGTCATGTAAATTCTGCTGATACAGCCCTCTCCATACGCATGAAGGCATACTGTGCTTGCTGTTAGCTTGTTATCCCCAGCCCCCAGGCCCCAGGAAAACTCTGTTGGGTGTTTTCTATCAATGCCTTTGAAACACTTGGTGCTTACCCTAACAGAACTTCAGTGTGTGTGTGAGTTGTATGTTTTTAATTATTTCTCCTTGTCCTATGTATTGTATTTAAGATTACCAAGAGCTTTAGGAGAGGGAAGGAAAATTGTGTTTTGCAAGCTCAGCGTATCAGTTTTAACGTCCTCTTCATTGGACATATGAACCAAGTTTCGAGACCTGCCCCCGACCTCGGCCTCTGACCCCTTCTTTGGGCCCCCTCTTTGGGTCTGTTGAAGGCAGTTTGAGGACCATATTAGAATGGTTTGTAATCCCTAAATTGCTATAGCAGTTGTTGATTTTATTGCGTTTCCAGCTGTTTTCAGGAGACCCTCTCTACTTGAATGCTAATCTTATCAAACCATGTGAATGCTCTTTCTGTCTCACTCCTAAACTATCAATCTCATTTTGCTACTTAGTTCCCAAGCTCGGAAACTATTTCTCTCTCTCCTGAGCCTCCCTGCCTGCTTTTTCTTCTCAGAGCTCAAAGGCATTGTTTTCTAATATAGTTATAAAATCTCAGATTGTAAAGCCCTTAGCCCCCATTACCTAATTGCCTTCCTACCCTTAACTTCATTACAACGTGTCTCTCCTCAAAAGGTCCTGAAACTTGCTCACTTCCAAAACCAGATTTTTGCATATGCTTCTCTTCTCTTTCTATCTATATTACTCTTTACGCTCCCATCTGGTAGCCATGACTGTACTTAAACACATTTTGAACTTTTTAAAAATTCTACCTTGCTCTACATCTCAGGATAATGCGTCCTATAAAACTTTTCCTTACTAAGTAGAAGGGTCAAAAGGCTCTAGAGTCATCCCTGAATTTTGTCAATGAGAAAACGAGGTTACATCATTGGCCCAAGTGTTACAGCAAGTGGCTAAACACAGATCCAAACATCTGGATTTTAGATAGGTCATCTATCTGACTTGCGTTCGGAGAGAAAGATTTGAGAGAGCACGTTTATCGTATCGGTGAATAGACTAGAATGCAAAGGGAGGCTCACTCAGAGCTCTTAGTCTCCATGACGCCATAACTCATGGGAACCCAACAAAATGCAGTTGGCAAGGTAATAACGGGAGGCGCCAAGGTTGGGGGCACAAGAAGCCAGGTGTGTATCTTAGCATGCCAGTACTTGATTCCTAACTGAACCAGAGTGAATGCCATCTTCTTTTGTTTTCCTAAAATGTGTTTAAAGTAGACAGTTTTAGGAAAAAATGTTGGGGTTTGAACATAAAGTGATTTTGATTTCTTCTAGTAGCTGCCTCTATACACATGGTATGTGTACTGGTTATTGGGTCCCTTCATGATTATGGGCCATAGTTTATAACTTCCAACAAATTTTGGTTATCACAGAAGTCTTGTTTCATCTTCTAAAGACTCATTTCTAAAAAATTAAATTACACATTTAAAAAAGCCTTCCCCCATGACCCCAGCACTGGCTAGATCCAAATGCGCAGTTCCTGTGTTTTTCTTTGGGGGAGGGAGCATGGTCTGCTTTTTGGGAAGCTTTCCCTTTACCCTCATCTAGCTGCTGGCTCCCCCCAGGGTCCTGCGAAGACTAGCCATCTCCTTACTTAACTGGGAGGCTGCAGTTGTTCCCCTGGTCCGCCACAGCTGCTAAGCTGGACTGCGGTCATTAGGGGTGGACAGTGACTCCAACCTGCCCTCCAAGCTTTCCTGGGCATTGCTGGTTCATTCTTCAGTGTGGCCACCTCTGCTGCTGACCCCTAGCTGACACATTCACGTCCCCTTCCTCTGCCTATGCCTCTTTGCGGCTTTTGCTTGGTTTCCTGGCAACTCGATAGCCCTGAATCTCCTCTTCTCTCAGCAGCCGTCTGCAGGCAGGACCTGTGGAACCCATCGTCCTCACCTCCCAGAAACCCCAACAGCCCTGACTCCCCCTCCTTACCTGCCAACCCTGTGATGCCAAGTCACTCCAGTTAACTTTCCCCCTGCTTAAGGAGAATGGGACAAGTGAACAAGTCCCTGACTCAGCAGACATCCAATTAAGTGGGAAAGTGTCCATTTTCTTTCAGGCAAGGCCAAGCCTTATGAGGATTCTCTTGGCACCTCTGCTTCTCTGGGTTTGGAGGAGCAAAGCATCTGACTTTCTGCAAACTGCACTTCCTAAGATGGCTGCCTTCTCCCGTCTAAGCAGCACCGTACTCGATGAGAGAGCCAGATCCTACAGGTATGTCTCTAGTTAACCTTTGGGGAGGTAGCTGGCTCGCACACAGATGCCTCCTTGAGTTTGGAAGTTGAATCATAGAATGACTTCTGTTCATAGCTTTGAGTCACTGAAATTTTAACCAACAGGAAAAACTCCACACAACATTGTTGTTTATACATATATAATAAAATAAAGGCATTTCTAAAACTGTTCTTACTGTGATAAGGTAATTTTCATTTAAGTAGTACCGTGTCATACCTGAGAGTTCCAGGAAGACCCATAATTGTCACCTGAGGAAGGAACCTGGGATTCATCCGTGCAGCATGCATCGGCCACATTTACCAACAATCCTTCGAGTTTAGAGGATTACCGGGCTCTGTGGGAGATTACTGCTCTATTTATGCTTCTTGTCTCATCATTTCAACATATGTTCCACACTGGTTTAACAGTGACCATTTACACTTTACAAATTCCACCCATGAATATGAGGTAGAAGGAACTTTTAATGAAAAGCAAAATATTCCAGCAACCCTCAGTTTGTTTCCTGAGATTAAGAATTCCTCATATCAGTGAGGTCATATGATACATGTCTTTCTCTGATTGACTTATTTCGTGGAGTGGGGGGGGTGGGG
>NW_027397067.1:30748078-30779512 GCF_003265705.2 Callorhinus ursinus
GGAGATGAACCATGAGACTATGGACTCTGAGAAACAAACTGAGGGTTCTAGAGGGGAGCACTGCACGGAGCACTGTGTGTTATATGCAAACAATGAATCATGGAACACTACATCAAAAACTAATGATCTATGATGATTAACATAATAATAAAAAAAGAAAAGCAAAATATAATTCACAAATTATCTGGATCAAGTATGCAAGAAAATGTGCAAAGGGGTGCCTGGCTAGCTCAGTCGGTAGAGCATGCAACTCTTGATCTTGGGGTTGTGCGTTCGAGCACCACATCGGGTGTAGAGATTATTCAAAAATAAAATCATAAAAAGTATATGCAAAAAAATGAATATTGGCAAACTTTGATTTCTAAACTAATCAAGGAATGATATATCCATAGTGATTTTTAGAGCATCATAATTTGAATACCCAAAGATTAAGAAATGAGCAGATACACACCCTTTCAAAGTTTAAAAGACTATCTGAATCACATTTTTTTTAATTTTATTTTATTACATTATGTTAATCACCATACATTACATCATTAGTTTTTGATGAGGTGTTCCATGATTCATTGTTTGCATATAACACCCAGTGCTCCTGAATCACATTTTGATTGTTCTGGCTACCACTTGATTTGGTCTGAGACTTTTTAACTATTTGCTTAAATTGAAACAGGCTGTGGCCTCAGGCTCTACTTGTTCCATTAACTCATTACCGTTTTAAAAGAGCTTCACATTCAGAGGGGTTAGAAAGGCTGACTTGTGTGGGTAGTATACTCCCCCTGGTGGACAAACAGAGAGAAGAAAGTATCTGATTCCTTCAGTTGAGGATTGCAATTTTTGAGCACTCTGTTTTGGGGCTTAGTTTCTCCTTAAAAAGCTCCATTTTGTTACATTCAAGTTACCAAGCCTTCATCAAGCAGTCTATGAATCTTTTTACTGTTTAATTTTATCTTCACTGGTGTCTTTTTTCCCCCATTATGATTCTCTTCCTCATTAAAGTTATTCAGCCGAAAAATATTATCAAATGCCTGCCATGCATCAGGCACAGCTCTAGGCACTGGGGATACAGCGGTGAGTGAACAAAATGATTCAAAATCCTGCCACTGGGGAGCTTAAAATAATATCAGATAGTGTTCATTGTGTTTCCTACACACCAGACTATGTACTTAGTGATTTGTGTTACTTAACTGAATCCTCCCAACAACTCTATGAGGAAACTGAGGAGCTAAGAAATTTGCCCAAGACCTCACATAGATAGGGAGAGGTACGCAACACCTCTGACCCCACAAGAACTCTGAACCTCGTGGCCCTCCTTCGATTTTCATTGCAGCATTTTTTTTTTTAATTGCCTGTCTCCTCCAGCTAACAGATAAGCTCCAGAGAGTAGAGACTGTGTCTGTTCACAATAACCCAGAGCCTAAAGCCTGCCACAGCTCTTCTCCAGAATACTGTGGGTAGATGGCTTCATGGTAATGGAATCAATGAGTTGAAAACTGAACTGGGGACTAAGTGACTCCAAAGCCTTTCTCACCAAGGGACTCTACTACTTCCATGAGAATCCAGAATACAGACAGCAACCCCGTACTGGTTGGCTGATTTGAATTAGTTTGGAATTAGATGTCCTCTCCATTTCCTTAAAGAGTAGGTGAAGACGGAGTCTAAAATGAACAAGATCTGGTTCTTTAGAAGACTTAAAATCTTTAAGCAGATTTTCATTTGCCTCCCCTCCTGAATTTTACAGCTAGTGGAGACAGGAGGAAGCCAAAGCAACATCCACCCTGGGCCCAGTGGATTCCCCTTTATAAGCCATGGATGCTTTGCGGTGAAGAGCAGAGGGTGGAGAGAGATGGTGGAGCAGCCCTTTCAGGAGCTACTGAACCTGCGGTGAGTACAACCTATGCCTGTAATAAACAGGTCAGTTTCCATGGTATTAGTTATTTATTTTATAGTAGTTATTCCCACAATGGCTGTTATGTCCTACACCATTATTTGCCACTTTGCCAAGTGACTTAAGAGCATGATATCCATCATTCAAATCTATTAACCTTTCTTTCTGTGTTTGAAAATAATCAGCAGCGTTCTGGTCTCAGTTGCCCAGGGCAGAATGGTAAATATTGAAAGAGTAATCTTGCCATTTGAAGCGCTTCTGGCTTGAATAAATGTTTCCTCAGGTTGCAGCAATGCCCAGGTAATCCCTTGGTAATGAAGCAGGGATCACCTTCCAGCGCTAAGGAGAGCAGGAAAAATTACTAGATGCAGGAACAGCTTGTAGGGTGGATCTCTCGCTCAGCCTACACTTTAGGCTTGTATTTTAAAAGAGGAATTGCTCGTGTCTGCTCCTATTATACAAGAGCTAGTAAATAAACCAAAAGGAGAAAACTGAAAAGTTATTTCAGGCTGACAGTTAGTACACAACCACAAGAAACAACCCAAGGGAACCCCGAATATCACAAATCAGGAGGCCTAGCTTGTCATCCAACCTTTATTAAGATCATAGGGATGGGTCGTCCCTGTTTAAGTCTTTTGTGTATGGGAAGTCAGTTCTGTAACGGTAAGTTTGCCAGTGAATTCTATACAGCAGTTTCTTCATTGCACACTTATTCTCCCCAGCCAGATTGTGTTTACAGTTGATGAACCACCATCTACTCTCTCCAATTTCTTCCTTCTGCCTTTCTGCAACCTCATCTTCTCGTATACGGCAAAAATTCTCCTATAGACCTCATTGCAAAAATCTCTCACATTTTACTAAATCTCCCTTTCCTAACTTTAGGGGACTATCCCAACTACCCTCCGGGCATCTCTACGTGAATTTCCTACCCTTGCTTGAAGCTCAACGTGTCCCAAACTGAACTTATTCCCAAATCTGCTCCTACTCTTTCTAATCATTGCCAAAGTCCTAAGTTGGGGTGTTGGATCTATTCCCCTCCCATGAGTTCCTGCTGCCCACAGTCGAGCTGCCCTCACTCTTTCTCCGACTTCTTTGAAATTCTTTTAATTGGCCTCCATGCTTTTCAAATACCATTCCTGTACGCAATCCGCCCATTCCTCTTTTTAAGCACAACTGCTGTCAACCTCTCTGCTGCCCAATAACCGTGAGTAGTCCATTAGCAAATTAGAGATGCTCCCTGGCCCAGCTGCACCTCCAGAGCTCTCCACAATGGGCCTTTGGACTTACCTGAATGCCCACTAAACAGAACTCCCCCTCTCCTAAACCAACCAGTCCTGTCCTGTCTCCAGGTGTTTTCTCACACAGTTCTTCTTCATGATATGCCAGTCTCAATTCCATCTTTCCCGATCCCACCCATTTCTTATGGCCTTCAACTCAATTCAAAAGCCAGTTTCCAATTCCTCTTGAGTCTTTCCCTCCGTCTCTTCATAGCGCCATGTTGGTTTCTCCCATCATACATCCCTTATTTTCTTCCTCTTGGTATTGTAGTTATTGATTTACATACCTTATTACACACACACACCACATGCTCCCCCACACACACAACCACACGCCCCACAAACACACACCACACCCCCCACAAACACACACCACACATCCGCCCCCCCCACCCCACCACACACCCACACACCATGCTGGAGGTGGTGCCTTCCACTAGGGGAAAATAGCAGCTTTGGATCCTATCTCTAACACTTACCTACATGGCTTTGGGCAAGTTTCTTATCCATTCTGGACTTAGTTCTCTTATGGTAAAAAGTGAGTAATGCTCAGCTTTTTCAAATTAAAGTATGTATTAATTGCCAGATACTCACTAAATGCTGGCTAATGCTGGCTCTTGTTATTAACTCTATCAGCCTTCTTGTCTGCAGATCACCTTACCTAGCCCATACCTTATACAAAGTATATTCTCAGAATGTTGGTTGTATTGAAGGATATTGTCTTCAGGTGGACCTTTTGCTTATTACTTACCTCAAAATTTAGTAGCAGTTTGACAAACATTGTATTGGCCTACAGAGCACTGAAGAACATTTCCCAATTAGATTTATCAGACTCTAGGGTTTTCAGCTGGACCACACTGACTCAGTTCTTACCCAATTCTTATAAAGTTGATCTTGGTATGGTGAAGACTAGCCATCACTTATGTTTCAGAACAGATGGAGCTGTATGACAAATAGATATCCAAAAAGTGAAAAACCAGCAAATGCACTGGAGCCTAACAGCATCAAGCCTGGTTTCTAGGACAGAGAGCTGGTGTCAGGCTACATCAACCCAAAGGCTCCCGGGGATCATTTAGCTGAGATGTCTCAAACTGTGGTCTCACAGAGTCTCCTCCTGGAAATGACTGAGGAGAATAAAACAGGAGACAAAAATCTGGTTCTCCCAGCCACAGACACATGATCACTCAGATAAATAAAGCAAACAGTTACCCATATGTTACAATTTCCAGGCTTAGCCCCATTTACAGTGATTCTCAAAGACTGGTGGTTGTAATAAAAACAAGTTTGTACTAAAGACAGAAGGGCAGAGAGTGCATTTCACTCATTGAAACATATCAAAACAACCTACGGTCCCCCTCCCTTCCAGTAATTCTGAGAATCACTCTCTAAAGCTCCTATAAATGTATGCCTTCTCTGGGGATTCAGTAAAAAAGACAAGGCAGGGATTAAGATGGAAAGGGTTGGGGGGCGCCTGGGTGGCTCAACCGTTAAGCATCTGCGTCTCCCTCTCCCACTCCCCCTGCTTGTGTTTCCTCTTTCGCTGTGTCTCTCTTTGTCAAATAAATAAACAAAATCTTAAAAAAAAAAAAAATGGAAAGGGTTGGGGCCAACCCAGAAAGGGCCCAACAGAGAGAAGGGCAGTCTCATCAAAACATCCATCCACATTACTGTTTCAGACGTGAGTTTTCTAGCTGGTACATGTACCACAAGTTTAATGAGGAGCAGCAAAGAAGTACAGTCGCTTTTTGATAGAAAAATTTAAAAATCATTCACTGAAAAGTAGAAGTACAATAGTTCTTTAATTCCCACGCATGGCCTCCTCTCCCCTTTCCCCCAGCATGAGCAAGTGTGTGTGTGCGCATGAGCACACACATGCACGGGGCTTTCTCCAGGTCAGCCAAGGAGGCTTACTCTGCACCAGTTGCCAAGAACATTTTTGTCTCTACAGAAATGAGTGTAATAATTATTTACATATTCATCTGGCTCTCTGCCTATCTGCTTCTTGTCATGTTCCAAAAAGAATTTAAGATGGCTTATGTGGTTATGTACTATGACAAGAATTTAAATTGGAAGTGAGGTGAAAGAAGAAATAAATACAAACCAAAGATGCAAACACGGGGAGACAGGAAAATAATTAAGAAGTATAATAAAATGATCCATACACCTGCTACCAGTGAACTATAAATTTTCTAAGCTTTCCAGTGGCTGAATTTGAAGAGAAAACTTATCAATTACATAATTCTCATCTATAAGAGGGATTCCCAAACTTTTGTGTGCACCTAAATCACCTGATGACCTTATAAAACTATAATCACTCAGGCCCCAACAATAGAACTTAAAATTTTGCATGTCTGGGGTGAGATCCTGAGGTTTATACTTTTAATGCATTCCTACTGATTTCTCAGATAAAAGGAAACCAGCTTCTCAGGACAAGAACAATTATTCTTGATATTAAGATCTACAGGACTTTTGGGACACCTGGGTGGCTCATTCGGTGGGGTTAAGCGTCTGCCTTTGGCTCAGGTCATGATCTCAGGGTCCTGGATGGGGTCCCATGTTCGGCTCGGCACTCAGCAGGGAGTCTGCTTGTCTCTCTCCCTCTCCCCCTTTCCCTCCAACCCTAGGGCTTTCTCTCTCTCTCTCAAATAAGTAAATAAATAAGGTATTTAAAATAAAAAAAAGATCTACAGGACTTTCTTCTAGGGAGTGACAAACCTTGGGTTTTACAATGAGCATTCTTACAGAGATTCAGGATGAGTTTCGGAGGTCCACGGACTGCTGCCCATAGTAACTTTCAAAATAGGCTTTTACATAGCTATGCGAGAGTAATGATGTTGAGAGTTGGTAAAGAGGGACAAGAAACCTAATAATATTCTCCAAGAACTTAATTTTTGCTAGTTTTCCTTGGCCCAGAATAGGAACTGAAAGGATTTTAAATCTCCTCAATCCCATTTTCTTTATATGGAATCAAAAATTAAGAACTCCTTAGTAAATATGGCAGTATGCAAGCTACAGGGCTATGTCAGCACTGAGGTCTCTCTACAAACTATAATATGAGTCTGAAGAAATGTAATCTAGCGAATCTTATCTTTTTAAATTTATTCTTGAGGAACTGTTTTGTTTCCTGGCTTGAACTGTAGTAGAGGGGGAGGCAAACAGCAGCGTGGGGTGGGGGGGGTGTAGGGGGTGGAAGGAAGTGAGCTCATCCTTAGTATGGAAATTCTTCTTTGTAAGACCTAAGTCTGTTTTTAGTGAACCCAAATCATTGAAAGTTCTCGATGTGGTGAAGTTCTTGATACACGTGAACTTTGCCTGATCTTGTAGAGTTTCCTTCATTTCAATTTTGTAGCAAAAATGACTTAAATTTTATTGTATTTTTCCTCACATCTTGTCATCTTGAATCTGAAATGATTCAAGATTTTGTGGTGTTTCATACATGTTCTGTTTTTTAAATGAATTCGTTGGGATGCTTTTGTTTTTCTAGGAAAGGGACAGTTTAGGCTGGTTTTAGACAATTTATTTGCAGGTGTGCATAAAGTTACTGCTCTCAAACCTGAGACATAAGAAGGGGGCTATTAGATGTTGAGACCTCCCTCACTTGTTCAATAAATATCTATAGAGAACTTGGTATTTGCCAAGCACCGAGCTAGATGTTAAGAATACAAGAATAACTAAGAATGCCTCCATGGTGTTTGCAGACATGAAAAGAAGTGATTATAGCATAGTTTGGTAAATAGTCTGAAGGGGAAAATGCAGAATACTCAGGAAACAAAGCTATAATTCAGTGGTCAGGGAAGGCTTTCTGGAGAAAGTTACATGTAAGCTAAGACCTAGTGTGTGGGTAGAAATTAAATACGTGAAGGTGGGGTAAGCATGGGTTGGATGAAGTTCAAAATGGAAGGTGGGAGAGAAAAACCAAAAAAACCCTCCCAGCTCATTGTGAACATTCATGAGACAGAAGAAGGTATGTTGCTGAAGCTGAAATAAATCTAGTCTGACCTCTACATGGCATATGTGGAATTGGGGGTGAAAAGATTGGGGGATGAAAAGGGGGGGCTAGATCTTGATAACCTTATAATCCATATTAAGGAATCCAGACCATATCCAAGAGAACTGGGGAGCCATTATGCTGGTGATCATTTATTTGTATTTAGGAAGATTGCTTGAATTAAATCTCTCCAGTCCTATCTTTCATCGTGTATAAATTCAGATGAAGGATATTAATTGTTTAACACTTGAAAACCTAAGGTAGTAGAATGGAGAACCCCACTGCACCTTGAAAAAGTCCAAGACAGGTGTACCCTGTCTTGGATGCCCTTGGGTATTCTAACTTGGAGGTGGCTGGGCCCCTTTGAATTCAGGAATGTGAAGGTACTTTGCTGGTTGTGAGATCCTAATAAATGATCGCGTTAATACACTCTTATATTGAGTCTCACATACCCCACCTCTGTAGCTCCATGAGCCAAGCAAACACAGTCTCTAAGGAGAAGGGAAAATGGGCATATAGAACTAAGCACCCTCTGCCTTGCAGGTTGGAGATGTGACAAGATCCCTAAGAAAGGTAAGCAGAATATTTGTAAATGTTTTTATAATGGGCCAATTATTTAGCAGGGACATTGAAATCTATTGGTGGAAAAGTGTTCTCAAGTATAATAAGAAAGGACAGATATTTCATTTTACATATGTTTATGATGAACAAAACCCTTTCTAAAGCTAAAGCTGAAGAGGACTAATATCCAGGCCATATGCAGGGTATTCATGGCTCTGCTTAATGTAATACAAATTGACCCACAATACAGAGTAATTCAATTTATGAAAAAATAACCCTGGTTTTAATACTATATTGTTAAACTCGAATATTGGCTAGTGAGGTTATTTAAAGGAAAAAATGTTTCTGAAATGAAAATGCTTAATGGGATTCCGTATGTGTAGTCTGCCATCTAGTGTTGATTTGTGGAAATAAAAAAGGCTGGTACAGTAATTTTCAAATCAGGCTCACCAGGTGACAAAGGGATGACTCAAAACATTTCAATGTTAAGACATCAGATTGTACTATGAGACCCTCTGAGGTGTGTGGAAGGGAGGGAGTGGATGGGTGGCTGGGAGAGTTGGCTACTTGTAAGACCTGTTACTTCTGGGAAGCAGTAATGTGTAGCTAATGGCTCTCAAATCTGTCTGCCCAATAGAATCACCTGGGAAAGTTTTACAAAAATACAGATGGCTAAGCTACACTGCAGACCTAGAAAATCAGATTCACTCAAGTGGGACCCAGCAATGGCATAGTTTTAAAACTCCCAGGTTATTCTAGGGGCGCCTGGGTGGCTCAGTCATTAAGCGTCTGTCTTCGGTTCAGGTCATGATCTTAGGGTCCTGGGATCAAGCCCTACATCAGGCTCCCTGCTCAGTGGGGAGTCTGCTTCTCCCTCTCCCCCTACCCCCCCCGACCTGTGCTCTCTCGCGCGTGCTCTCTCTCACAAATAAATAAAATCTTAAAACAAAAAACAAAAAACAAAACACCCCTCTCAGATTCAATTCTGCTGTACAACCAGGGTAAGCAGCACAAGGTAATGTGTTAAGACTGTGGAATCTAGCTCTGTCTTTACATGAGTTTCACTGCTTAGTTGTATAACTTTGAGCAGGGAAATTAGGCTAATTGATATCTATGTGCCTCAGTAAAATGAGGACAATACCCTCTCCTTGGGTTATTGTGAGGATTAAATATAAATGTTAAGTGCTTAGCATAATGCCTGGTAAACTGTTCAATAAATGCTAATATTAATAGCAATTTTATCAAGGAAAATATTTTGAATTATTTAAGGGAATAAACAACCTAAGGGATATGAACACCTAACATGGAGCATATTAGAACATATTACATGTGGCATATTTCTATTCTTCTTAAACTGGAAGACTTGTGGGATTGAATGCTGATGCCCAGCTCAGCCATCCCCTGAGAAGCACGTGACTTCTTTTGTGCCAACCTAAAGTGCTTTATGGCACAGTAAATTATTCTCAGTCATTCCCAGTCTTTATCACTGGGTCCGAGATGCCTGATTCCCTAGCACATTTCATTTGTCCTGCTTGGGTCAGATGTCCTTTCCTAAATTAACCAGGGGGCAGAACCACATCTCTACATACGTTGCAACAGTAGTCACAGTCCTAGGTGCTGGTGGTAGTTCCTAAGGAATGGGAAATCACTCTGACTTAGAGTATCTTTACAATCAAAAAAGTTCTATTATTACTATTTTTACTAAAAGATCTATTACTGTGGACAATTTGGGGCAGAAAGAACATCATCTGAAAAGACTTGGAGTCCAGTGAAGAACAAGAGTTTATTTGGCTGGGTATTTGATGGGAATATTAGGTGGGACCATATAAAAAAACTTTGGTTATGATAAATTGGATGTCAGGGACTAGGGTAAAGGAAACATCAAATGTAACTGGTTCTAAAAATAAATAAAATAAATAACAAATATTACCAGTTCTAATTTGAGAGTGGCAGGAGGTGGGGGTGGGGAGGAAATGCATACCTTACAGGAAAGTAGCAGAACATTCTGCACAGAAATTAATTAGTTTGGTTAGAGACATGCTGAGCTGATAAAAGGAGAAGACATTCAGAAGGGAATGTCCAACAAGGAGCTGGAGAACCGGGGTGAGGACTCTGAAGGGAAATGTGGGCCTTGCATCCAGATTTGGGCATCAGTGGAATAGGTGTGAGTTGAAGTCATGAGCATGCATGCATTTCCTCAATGACTTGAGAGAAGAGTAGACACGTTAGAGAGCAATGTCATTACCACAGAAAGAAAAGGTAGCAAAGGGGCTGAGAAGCAGTGCACAGGGAGGAGAATTTTAAGTGTGATTTTTAAAAACAGAACAAGCAAAGGGAAAGAACTGCAGAGAGGTCAAGTTAAAGGCAGGAAAGATTTGGCTTCTGTCAATTAGGACCTCACTGCCAACTTCAAAAAAGGTGGGACCACTGGAGTGGTAATATGCAGCCAATTGCTTCACAACCTTATCAGTTCTTGGTATCACTGAGGGTTTATTTGGTTTGTTTTTGATGTTGCTGGGTTTGTTTTGTTTTAATCATTTTTTGGTGCAATTGTAAGTGGAATTGTTTTCTTAATTTCTCTTTCTGCTAGTTCATTATCAGTGTATCAAAATGAAACCAATTTCTATATGTTAATTTTGTATCCCGTGAGTTGACTGAATGCATTTATCAGTTCTAATAGTTTTTTTGGTGCAGTCTTTAGGGTGTTCTATGTTTAGTATCAGGGCAGCTGCAAGTAGTGACAGTTTTACTTCTTCCTTACTACTTTGGATGCCTTTTATTCCTTAATCTTGTGTGATTGCTGCAGCTAGGACTTCCAGTAGTATGTTGAAGAGAAGTGGTGGAAGTGGACATCCTTGTCTTGTTACTGCTCTTAGAGAAAAAGCTATCAGTCAGTATTTTACCTTCGAGTATAATGTTAGCTGTGGGTTTTTCATATATGGCCTTTATTAAGTTGAGGTATGTTCCCTATAAACCCCTTCATTGAGGATTTTTAGCAAAAATGGAAATTGAAATTTGTCATATATTTTTTCTGCATCTATTGGGATGATCATGAAATTTTTATCCTTCATTTTGTTGATGTGGTATGTCATGGTGATTGATTTGCAAATATTAAACCATCCTTGCATCCTAAGAATAAATCCCACTCGATCATGGTGAATGATTCTTTCAATGTACTATTGAACGCAGCTTGCTAATATTTGTTGAGGATTTTTGCATCTGTGTTCATCGGACATATTGGCCTATAGTTTTCTTTTTTTGTAGTCTTTGCCTGGCATCAGGGTAATGCTGGCCTCATAAAATGAATTTGGAAGCTCTCCTTCCTCTTCTATTTTTTTTTTTTTTTTTTTGGAATATTTTGAGAAGAGTAGGTATTAACTGGTATTAACTCTTCTTTAAATGTTTGGTACACTTCACCTGTGAATCCATCTGGTCCTGTACTTTTTTTATTGTAATTCTTTTGGTTGTTGTTTTTAATTCCAGTATAGGTAACATACAGTGTTATATTAGTTTCAGGTGTACAATATGGTGGTTCAACAATTGCACACAACACCCAGTGCTCATCACAAGTGCCCTCCTTAATCTCCATCACCTATTTCACCCATCTCCCCACCTAACTCCCCTCTGGTAACCATCAGTATGTCCTCTATAGTTAAGAGTCTGTTTCGTCATTTCTCTCTCCACCCCAACTCTCCTTTTTTCCCTTTGTTTTGTTTCTTAAATTCTACATATGAGTGAAATCATATATTTGTCTTTCTCTGACTGACCTATTTCACTAGGCATTATACTCTAGCTCTGTCCATGGTGTTGCAAATGGCAACATTTCATTTTTTAATGGCTGAATAATATTCCATTGTATATATATATATATACACTACATCTTCTTTATCCATTTATCTATCAGTGAACATTTGGGCTGTTTCCATAACTTGGCTATTGTAAATAATTGCTATAAACATCAGGGTCTGTGTATCCCTTTGAATTAGTGTTTTTATATATTTCAGGTAGATATCAAGTAGTGTGATTACTGGATCATATGGTAATCACTATTTTTATCTATTTTATCTATTTAATCTATTTTTAACTTTTTGAGAAACGGCCCCCCCCATACTATTTTCCACAGTGGCTGCACCACTTTGCATTCTCACCAACAGTGTCCAAGGGTTCCTTTTTCTCCACATCCTCACCAACACTTGTTTCTTGTGTTTTTTTATTTTAGCCATTCTGACAGGTGTGAGGTGATATCTCATTGTAGTTTTGATGTGCATTTCCCTGATGATGAGTGATGTTGAGCATCTTTTCATGTGTCTGTTGGCCATCTGCATGTCTTCTTTGGAAAAATGTCTGTTCATGTCTTCTGCCCGTTTTTTAATTGGCTTATTTGTTTTTTGGGTGTGGAGTTGTATTCTTTATGTATTTTGGATACTAACCCCTTATTTGATATATCATTTGCAAATATCTTCTCCCATTCAGTAGGTTGTCTTTTATTTTTGTTGATTGTTCCCATTGCTGTGCAGAAGCTTTTTATTTTGATGTAGTCCCAATAGTTCATTTTTGCTTTTATGTCCCTTGCTTTAGGAGACCTTTCTAGAAAAATGTTGCTACTATCAGTGTCAGAGACATTGCTGCCTGTGTTCTTTTCCAGGATTTTTATGGTTTCAGGTCTCCCATTTAGGTCTTTAATCCATTTTGAGTTTGTTTTTGTGTGTGGTTCAAGAAAGTGGTCCAGTTTCATTCTTTTGCATGTAGTTGACCAGTTTTGCCAGCACCATTTCCCATTGGATATTCTTTCCTGCTTCATCAAAGAGTAATTGACCATATAATTGTGGGCTTATTTCTGGGTTTTCTATTCTGTTCCATTGACCTATGTGTCTATTTTTGTGCCAGTACCACACTATTTTGATTACTATAGCTTTGTAATATAACTTGAAGTTTGGAATTGTGATACCTCCAGCTTTGCTTTTCTTCTTCAAAATTATTTTGGCTTATCCAGGTCTTTTATGGTTCCATAAAAATTTTAGGCTTGTTCATTCTAGTCTGTGAAAAAATGATGTTGGTATTTTGATAGGGATCGCATTAAATCTGTAGATTGCTTTGGGTAGTATAGACATTTTAACGATATGCTTCCAATCCATAAGAATGGAATGTCTTTCCATTTGTTTGTGTCATCTTCAATTTCTTTCATCAATGTTTTATAGTTTTCAGAGTACAGTTCTTTTACCTCGTTGGTTAAGTTTATTCCTAGGTATCTTAGTATTTTTGGTGTAGTTATAAAGGTATTGTTTTCTTGATTTCTCTTTCTGCTGCTTCATTATTAGTGTACAGAAATGCAACAGATTTCTGCACATTGATTGTATCCTGTGACTTTACTGAATTCATTTATCAGTTCTAGTATTTTATTTTTAGTGGCATATTTAGGGTTTTCTATATATAGTATCATGTCATCTGCAAATTGTGAAAGCCTTACTGCTTCCTTAGCAATTTGGATCACTTTTATTTCTTTTGTTGTCTGACTGCTGTGGCTAGGACTTCTAGTACTATGTTGAATAAAAGTGGTGAGTGGGAAGCCTGGGTGGCTCAGTTGGTTGAGCATCTGACTCTTGGTTTCAGGTCAGGTCATGATCTCAGGGTCAAGAGATCAAGCCCTGAATCTTGCTCTGCACTCAGCAGGGAGTCTGCTCGGGATTCTCTCCCTCTCCTTCCACCCCCCAACTTGTGTGTGCTCTCTCCCTCTAAAATAAATAAATCTTAAAAAAAAAAAAAAACACGTGGTGAGAGTAGACCTCTTTCTTGTTCCTGATCCTAAGGGAAAATCTGTTTTTCCCCATTGAGTATTATGTTCACTGTGGGTTTTTCATATATGGTCTTATTATGCTGAGCTATGTTCCCCCTAAACCTACTTTGTTGGGGGCTTTTATTTTGATGTTGTGCTTTGACAGATGCATTTTCTGCATCTATTGTAATGATCATATGGTTTTTATCCTTTCTCTTATTAATGTTATGTAATACATTGATTTGTGAATATTGACCATCTTTGCATCCTGGGAATAAATCCCACTTGATTGTGGTGAATGATTTTTTTAATGTATTGTTGGATTCAGTTTGCTAGTAGGTTGTTAAGGATTTTTGCATCTATGTTCATCAGAGATATTGGCCTGTAGTTCTCTTTTTTGGTGGTGTCTGTGTCTGGTTTTGGTATCAGGCTGATACTGGCCTCAAGAATGATTTCAGAAGTTTTTGTTCCTTTTTTTTTAAAAATATTTTGAGAATAGGTATTAACTCTTCTTTAAATGCTTGGTAGTATTTGCTTGTGAAGCTGTTTGGTCCTGGACTTTTTTTTGATTACTGATTCAGTCTCCTTGCTGGTAATCAGTCTGCTCAAATTTTCTATTTCTTCCTGCTTCAGTTTTGGTAGGTTATATGTTTCTAGGAACTTATCCATTTCTTGCAGGTTGTCCAATTTGTTGGCATATAGTTTTTCGTAATATTCTCTTACAATTGTTTATATTTCTGTGATGGTTATTTCTTCTCTTTCAATTATGATTTTGAGTGCTTTCTGTGTCTCTATTTTTCTTTTTCCCTGATGAGTCTGGCTAAAGGTTTATCAGTTTTGTTGGTTTTACAAAGAACCAGCTCCTGGTTTCATTTATCTACTCTCTTGGGTTTTTTTTTTTTTAAGTTTCTATATCATTTATTTCTGTTCTAATCTTTATTATTTCATTCCTTCTGTTGGTTTTGGGTTTTGCTTGTTGTTCTTTTCCTGGCTCCTTTAGGTGTAAGCTTAGGTTGTTTGAGATTTTTCTTGCTTCTTGAGTTAGGCCTGTATTACTATAAATTTCCCTCTTAGAACAGCTTTTGCTGCATCCCATTGTGTTTTCATTTTTATGTTTCCATGTACTTTTTGATTCCTTCTGTGACTTCTTGGTTGATCCACTCATTGTTTGGTAGCATGTTATTTAACCTCCATATATTTGTGCTCTTTACAGATTTTTTTCTTGTGGTTGGTTCCTAGTTTCATAGCATTGTGGTTGGAAAAGATGCATGGTATGACTTCAGTCTTCTTGAATTTGTTGAAGCTTGTTTTGTGGCCTAATATGTGATCTATTCTGGAGAATGTTCCATGTACCCTTGGAAAGAATGGGTATTCTGCTGTTTTAGGATGGAATGTTCTGAATATATCTGTTAAATCCATCTGATCCAGTGTGTCCATTCAAAGCCAGTTTCCTTGTTGATTTTCTGTTTGGATGATCTGTCCATTGATGTGAGTGGGGGGTTAAAGTCCCCTACTATTATTGTATTACTATTGATTAGTTCCTTTATGTTACTGTTTTATGTATTTGGGTGCGCCTATGTTGGGTTCATAAATATTTACAGTTGTTATATCTTCTTGTTAGACTATCCCCTTTATTATTTTATAATGTCCTTCTTTGTCTCTTTTTACAGACTTTGTTTTAAAGTCTATCTTGTCCAATATGAGTATTTCTACTCCTGTTCTCTTTTGACATTCATTTATATGATAAATGTTTCTCCATCCCCTCACTTTCAATCTGTAGGTATCTTTAGGTTTGAAATTAGTCTCTTGTAGACAGCATATGGATGGCTCTTGTGTTTTTTTTCCACTCTGTCATACTGTCTTTTGATTGGAGCATGTAGTCCATCGACATTCAAAGTAATTATTGGTAGATATGTATTTGCCATTTTTTTTAAACTTGTTTTGTGGTGGTTTTGCAGTTTTTACCCTCCTTTTTTTTTTTTTTTTTTTTTTGCACTCTCTATGCCCAATGTGGGGCTTGAACTCAAGACCCTGAGATCAAGACCTGAGTTGAGATCAAGAGTTGGATGCTTAACTGACTGAGCCACCCAGGTGCTCCATTTGTATTTTTCCAATCCTTTCTTCTCTTTCTCTCTTTTGTAGTTTGTTGATTTTCTCTAGTCATGTACTTGGATTCCTTACTCTTTATTTTTTGCATATTTATTACTCTTTCCAGATTTGTAGTCACCACTGGGTTTATATATAACATCATCTGTGTATAGCAGTTTATATTAAGCTGATGGTCATTTAGTTTTGAACTCATTCTTTATTCCTCTCCCCCACATTTCAGATATTTGGTATCCTTTTTATATCATTTTATTTTTATGAATCCCTTGACTTATTTTTACAGAAATACTTATTTTTACTGTTTTTGTGTTTATTTTTTATACTCCTATTGTCTTTCCACTCAAAGAGCCCCCTCTAATATTTATTATAGGACTTGTTTAGTGGCCATAAATTCCTTTACTTTTTGTTTGTCTGAGAAACTCTTTAACTCTCCTATTCTGAGTGATAGCCTTGCTGAATAGAGTATCCTTGGCTTCAGATTTTTTCCATTTCAGCACTTTAAATCTAATGTGCCACTTTCTTCTGACATGCAGTTTCTGCTGAAAAATCAGCTAAGGGGGTTTCCTTTGCATGTAACTGTCTTCACTTGCAATCTTTAAAATTCTTTATCACTATTTTTTGCCATTTTAGTTACTATGTGTCTTGGTGAGGACCTCCTTGGGTTTAATTTGTTGGAAAATCTCTATGTCTTCTGAATCTGGATCTCTCTTTCCCTCCCCAGATTTGGGAAGTTTTCAGCTATTATTTCTTCAAATATATTTTCTGCCCCCCTTTCTCTCTCTTCTTTCGGGATCCCTATAATGTGAATGTTATTACACTTAATAGAGTCACTGGATTCTCTATTCTCATTATGCAGTATTTGTTTGTCTCTCATTTGTTCAGATTCTTTTCCATTACTCTATCCTCCAGGTCACTCGGCCTCTGTAGCCTACTGTTTAGTGCATCTATGGTATTTTTAATTTCATTTATTGAGTTCTTCATCTCATATTTTTTAAAAAAGATTTTATTTATTTATTTGACAGAGAGAGACACAGCGAGAGAGGGAACACAAGCAGGGGGAGTGGGAGAGGGAGAAGCAGGCTCCCCACTGAGCAGGGAGCCCAGTGCAGGGCTTGATCCCAGGACCCTGGGATCATGACCTGAGCCGAAGGCAGACGCTCAGTGACTGAGCCACCCAGGTGCCATTTCTCATATTTTTTTAATCCCTTTGTCCAGGGTCTCACTGGTGTCCTCCACCCTTTTCTGAGGTCCAGTGAGTATCTTTATGATCATCATTTTAAATTCTGTATCAGGCATACTACTTATTTCTGTTTTGCTCAGATCTCCTACTGTAATTTTGTCATGTTCTTTCATTTGGGACATATTTCTCTGTCTCATTTTGTATTCCCCTCTGTGTCTGTTTCTTTGTGTTAGGAAAGTTAGCTATGTCTTCTGCTCTTAAGAGTAGTGGCTTTATGAAGAAGAGGTTCTGTAGGGCCCTTCAGTGCAGTGTCCTCCGTTCACCAGAACCTGGCGCTTCAAGGGAGTCTCCTATGGGTGTTGCCTGCATTTTACTATTGAGTCTGAGTCCCTTCCATGCAGTCCAGACCTCTGCATTAACTCTCTGCCTATTGTGGGCTGTGCTTACACTCTGTGATGTTAGTGAGACCTAAGCAGGCTGGTGGGGTGAACCACAGAAGGGCTCAGGGGTGGGCTGGCTGTGTTAGCAAAATCTGTGCTGAGCCACTAGTCCTAGGCCAGATGCCCCAGATTTCAGTGGCCTCCAGGGGTGTAGAGCATGAAGGGAGTGGCAGGGTGGTGTGCACTTGGTGTTAAAAAAACTTTGCACTGAGCCCAAGGCCGAGGCCAGCAGGCTTGAAGTGGAGGAGTCCTCAAGAGAACTCATGGGTGGGGTGCACTACCAGCAGGTTAGGTAGAAAGTATTTGTGTATTGTCACCTCTCACAGTTGGCTCTGTGTTTATGTGAGGGGAGGGGGAAGGAAAATGGCACCTGCCAGCTCCTTTGTTCTACAGAAGTCCCCCAACATGCTCTGAAATCCTTATAAACAGGTCTTTCTCCCATTTGCCCCCAAATGTTGATTCTATGTTGCCTCTCTGTGGGCTGTTGTCTCTTTAAGAGTAGTAACCCCGCTATCACTTGCCCTCCTAGCTCTCCCAGTGCTGAGTCAGCTGACTTTTAAAGCTCCAGGCTCTATGTCCTGCTGGTTATACAGACTCACAGAATTTAGCTTCTCTGATTTTCAAGGTCAGATGTCATGGGGATTGATTTTCCCTACATGGGCTCCCTGGTGCTTTCCCCTCTTCATGCCCACAGCTTCTTCCCTCTTGAAGGCAGCTCCCAACTACCATTTCTTCCCTTCCTAACCTTTCCTCTTCTCTACATTTAGTTTGTTCTTCCAGTCTTTGGATTACTTTCTAGTTTATTGACTCAGATGTCAGCGATATCTAGTTGTAAATGTGGGACAGGGTGAGCTTAGGGTCCTCCTACTCTGCCATCTTCCCTCCATTCTGGTCCTGGACTTTTGTTTGTTGGGAGTTTTTTGATTACTGGTTCAATTTCATTACTAGTAATTGGCCTGTTCAGATTTTGTTTCTTCCCTGTTTTGGAAGATTGCATATTTCTAGGAATTTGTCCATTTCTTCTGTGTTGTCCAATTTGTTGGCACATAATTATATATCAGTCTCATAATCCTTTGTATTTCTGTGATGTTGGTTGTTACTTCTCCTTCATTTTTGATTTTACTTGTCCTACCCCTTTATTTCTTTTTTTTTTTTTAAAGATTTTATTTATTTGAGAGAGAGAATGAGATAGAGAGAGAGAGAGCATGAGAGGGGGGAGGGTCAGAGGGAGAAGCAGACTCCCCGCTGAGCAGGGAGCCCGATGCGGGACTCGATCCCGGGACTCCAGGATCATGACCCGAGCCGAAAGCAGTCGCCCAACCAACTGAGCCACCCAGGCGCCCCCCCTTTATTTCTTAACGAGTCTGGCCAAAGGTTTATCAACTTTGTTTATCTTTTCAAAGAACCAACCTTTGGTTTTTTTGATCTCTTCTGTTTTGGTTTTTTTTTTTTTAAGTCTCTATTTCATTTATTTCTGCTCTGATCCTTATTTCCCTTCTTCTGTTAACCTTGGGTTTTCTTTGTTCTTTTTCTAGTTCCTTTAGGTGTAAGATTAGATTGAGATTTTTGTTTCATGAGGTAGGCCTGTATCACAGTAAGTTTCCCTCTTACAACTGTTTCTCTGCATCCCAAAGATTTTGGACTATTTTTATTTTCATTTGTCTCCATGTATTTTATTTCCTGTAAGATTTCTTTGACCCATTTCCTGTTTGGTAGTATGTTGCTTAGCCTCCATCTGTGTGTTTTCTAGTTTTTTTGATTTCTAGTTGCATACCATTGTGGTCAGAAAAGATGCATAATATGATTTCACAATATGATTTCTTTATTCTTGAATTTATTGAGATTTGTTTTGTGGCCTAACATGTGATCTATTCTGGGGAATGTTCTATGTGCACCTGAGAACTTGCATTATTGTTTTTGATGGAATGTTCTGTATGTTAATTCCATCAGTGTCATTCAAAGACACAGTTTCCTTTGATTTTCTGCCTATTTTATGTATCCACTGATGTAAGTGGGGTGTTAGAGTCCCATACTATATTAATGTCTAATTCTCCCTTTGTTAATAACTACTTTGTGTATTTAGGTGTTCCAATATTGAGTGCATAGATACTTAAAACTTATCTTGTACGACTGACTGCTTTATCATTATGTAATGCCCTTCCTCTGTCTCTTTCTTTCAAATAAGTTTTCTGCCCCTTTCTCTCTCTCTCTCTCTCTCTCTCCCCTCCTTCTGGGACACCCATAATGTAAATGTTTGTTCACTTGATGTTGTCCAAAACCTCCCCTATCATTTTTAAAAATTCTTTTTGCTCTTCAGCTTGGGTGCTTTCCATTACTCTGTCTTCCAAATGGCTGATCCATTCTTCTGCATCCACTAATACTGTTGATTCCCTCTAGTGTATTTTTCATTTCAGTTATTGTACTCTTCAACCCTGGTTCTTTTTTAATATTTATCTCCTTGTCAAAGCTCTCATTTTGTTCTTACATTCTTCTCCAGTCTGATGAGCATCTTTACAATCATTAAACTCTTTAGCAGGCTTATTGATTATCCCTGTTTCATTTAATTTTCTGGGTTTTATCTTGTTCTTTCATGTGGAGCATATTCTTCTGTCTCCCCATTTTGCTTGACTTTGTTTCTATGAATTAGGTAGAACAGCTGCTTCTCCTAATCTTGAAGGAATAGTCTTGTGTATGGTCATCCCCTGTGCAGATTGTGTGCCTGGTAACTTTGGCTGGTTGCCTGGAGCTGTGACTGGCTTGGGGATCCCTGGACACTCTGCTGGGGCAATCCTGGGGCTCTCTGCACAGAGAGGGCCCTGGTCAGCTGAAGCTGAAGTGGGCATGGGCTGGGGCAGTCTCTGGGTTCTCTGTGTAGAAGCCATCTTGACAAGATAGCTGAAGCTGAAGTGGGTGCAGCTCAGGTTGTCAGAGGGTTTTCCACACACCCGGCACACCTAGCAGGTGTGTTCTTCCTTCTACAAGGAAGAATCCTGGGAGTACAGCTGAAGCTGAAGTGGGTATAAGCCAGAGTGTGCTCAGCACAGGGGGGTGCCCTAGTAGAGTGACTGGAGCCAAGGCCGGTGTCAAGCAGGGTTTCCCAAGACAAGGTGCATAGGGCGCACCTTAGTGGGGTGGCTGAAGCAGGTGTGAGCCAGGAGGCCACCTGGAGCCAAAGTGGTATGGGCCTGGAAAGTTCTGGGGTGGCTTATACCTGTTGCACCTTGGTGCAACCACTGGGGCTATACATAGTGAGCACTTAACTAGGAGAGTCCCAGTGTTTGTCAAGCTGGGGCTACCTTGGTGAGACAGCTAGGGCTGGGATGGGCTAGGGATTGGGGGCTCACTGAGGGGATAAGGCCAGCTATGGCACCTGAACATTGCTCCCATCCACACTATCAAGGTGGAAGGGGAATGTAAACCATGGTGCTCACCAGCTCCTCTGACCTGGAGAGTTCCAGCAGCTCCCTTGCCATATGATAGGATTCTAGGGCTAGTCCCTTTATATCTATTTGCTCTTTTAAACCGTTGGTTTTTTTCTGTGCTCCAGAGCCCACAAATCTGCTCATAGTCCTTCAGTACTACCCCTCCCCACTCCAATGTGTGTCCTGGGTGGGGGTTCCCTTCATTACTGTCTCTATCCTTGCCATTCTTTACGTGGTCTTTTGTGCAGAAGCTGTTTAGTCCTCAGTTTTTCAGGAGGAATTGCTTTACATATTAGTGTAGATTTGGTGTGTGAAGATAAGTTCAGGATCTTCCTACATAGCCATCTTGGACCAGAGTCCCAATTATCTTTTTCATTGATAAGGAGTTATTTAAATAATCTGGATAGAATTTGTCAGTATTGCAAACTTTGGGGGTTGCCTTCTGACTCTCCTACTCATATATTTAGATGATAAAAGTAACCTGATCAATCAGTCTTCCTTTATGATTAGTGGGTTTTTGTTTTTTTGGTCCTTTTTACCAAATCGTTGTTTACCACAAAGACAGGAAGTTATTTTCCTATGCTATCTTCTAGAAGCTTTATCTTCCATATTTAAGTTTATAATCCATCTGGAATTGATTTTGGTGCATGTGGATCAAGATTTTTCCCCCTTCGGATGTTCATATTGATTCCACACATTTACTAAAAATCATTTTTCCTTACTGCATTAATTATCATAAACTAGATGGCTCTATGTTGGTCTATTTCTGAACACTATTCCATTGGTCTATTTGAATATCCTTGTACTAGTAGTATCACTGTTTTAATTATGGTACTTCTATAACGAGTCTTGATAACTAATGGTGTAGTCTTCTAACTTCACTATTGTGCTTTAAGATGGTCTTTGCTATTTTTGGCTCTCTGTATTTCCATGTAAGTTGTTAGCCCTCCCACCTTACGTCCTCACCCAAACCATTAGGATTTTGATGGATTGCATTCAATCTACATCAATTTGACAGGAATTAACATCTGAAAAAGTTCTAAACAATAAACATGTATATTACTATTCAGATCTTTTAAAAATTTCTCAGTAATGTTTTATGCTTTTTCTGTATAGAGCTCTTGTATATCTTTCATTAGACAAATTAATTCCTAGTTATCTGACAGCTTTTTAAATACTATATATATATCTTCATTAAATGCTAACTTATGTGTTGGGAGCTTATACAAATGATTTTGTATATTGAGCTTACCTCTAGTACCACCACTAAAGACACTAATTAGAAAGAAAAGCCAAAAGGATCTGTAAAAACCCCAAGTGGGAAATCAGTGAATTAGTTTTATTTCTCCAATCAATCCTTGTACTGTTTGGGTTTTTTGTTGTTTTGTTTTTTACCTTGCATTTAAGGCTATAGATTTTCCTGTAAGCAGTGCTTGACCTGTACCCACAAATTTTAATATTTTCATACAAAAAATCTTGAAAACTGAAGAACTTGCAAGGAATAATGCCAGGGATAGAATCAAGGGATAGCATAACATTAAAAAAGTGAATAAAAGGGTTGGAAGATAAAGTTAAGGAAGTCCCTTATGAACAAATGGGAAGAGATGTTAAACAGAGGAAATAAGAGGATAAATCTAGGAGGTCCAACACCTGAATAAGAAAAATTCCAGAAAGAGAGGACAGAGAATGAGGAAGGGAGGAAACTATGAAAGAAAAACACTAAAGGACTTGAACTTTCCAGAATGAAAGGATGAGAATTAGCACAATGGATTGGCGGGGGGGGGGGAGGGGGGGAGACATCACCAGGAAATTTAGGATTTTCTTTTTATTTCTGGAGTTTTCTAAAATCTTCAAAAAAAAAAAAAAGACTACTTGTTAATGGATTGAAAATTAAAAGACTTCTCATCCTAAATTCTGAGGGAAAACTGTTTTCAAGCTAGCATTCTAGAACTAGCCAAACTATTAATGGAGGAATAGACATTTTCTTGTGAGATTTCAAAATTTTACCTCTAAGTACCTGGAAGATGGGCTCACCAAAATGAGGGAATGAGCAGGAAGATCAAGGACACAGATGACTGAACATAAGAGAAGCTCCAGGAGGACTGCTTATGCAGCACACTTAGCCAGTAACCAATTCACACTGGAAGAAAAGGAAAAGGGCACCAAAAAGTCTATCTATAGGAGGAAAAGAAAACAGTGCTATTAGAACAGGATACCTGATTAGGGCTAGACAAGTAGAAAATAAAGAGGTTTTATAATCTTGGGGAAAATGTGTTAATTTCAGGAAGAACAAAAGTTGCACAGGAAATATAATCATAACATACTAGTTACCAAGTGAATAAAAGTCCTAAGTTAAACACTGAATATAAATTTAACAAGAAAGATATTACTATACTAGGAGGATGAAAAGGAAGAGGTAAAGGTAACTCATGGGTGAGTTAAAAGTACAAAATTCTCATCTTCTATAACAGCAAGTTAACAGATAATGAATAAAGCCAATAAATATGTAACAATATATCCATCTTTAAAAAGATGGAGGTAAAGACTAGAAACTGCTAAGAGTTGGAGAGATGGACTTCTATTACTCAAATTTTCAAACTATTATTGGATAACTTAGTCAATCCTTTTTCAATGTCCAAAGAAATTTCGGCCACAAATTATCTACCTAATTGCATTTAGAATAAAAAAATCAAATCTTTTAGAAAAGCTGGGAAAACTGCAGGCAAAAAAACCCCCCAAGAACATATATTCAATCACAACTGCAAATGTCATATACAACTCAACACAAAACCTCTAGAAGTACTTTAAATTATAAACTTTAACAAGGTTCAATCATACTTACTTAAAATTTTATTCATCAGTCTTAATTAAAATAAATTTACCATAGAGGAATATAGTACAAGTTATTTTTACTGCACATGACCAACAGTACAAATACAATACTCAAATCTTAGTATATTTTTAAATATATTAGATGTGCACAACAATAAAATAACCTACTTTAGAGATGCACTTTTCATTCTATCAAATATAAGGCTCACATGAGACCATAACAAAACTTATTCTGTTCAAGTGCCCAGGGACAAGGCGAAGCAGTCAATTAACCTTTTAAAATATCTATGAACCAGAACAGTTTTCTTTGAGTTTCATAAGCCAAAGACTATTGAGGAATACTTTAAGACTGAGTAGAATCTGGTGGCAAAGAAATTAAGGAGTTTGGGGGAAAAAACATAGTTCAATATTAATAGTACAGTATATCTGCCAGGTTATAGGTTTCCTGTGCACAACCAGGTTAATATGAACATCTTTAAAACATGAATATTGAATTTAGTACAATTTTATAGTGTACCTAATTATAGTAGAAAAGTAGATACCTGATGAGAATGCTTTTTTGAAATAGCTTTTTTTAAATAAAATAGGGTCTTTAAAAGAATCCAAACAAATACTGTAATGCAGGGTCTTGGAAAATATATTAACTGCAGAAATGCCCACAATTAGAAATGGTATCTGGCAATACGGTAATTGAAATGGTATGGCAATGTGAAATGTTAAAAGGAATGATAACGTAAAATATGAAAACGATAAGATCATTTTTACTTCAAAACCTAAAGTAAAAATAAAGGGTGGTGAGCTCATTACTTTACGTATGTTATAACTAGGAATTGCTACCTACAAAATATTCTCTCAATGCTTGTTTTTGAATTGCCCATATTTGACAGATGCTATGTGTAGAATAAAACTAGGTTCTCTGAAAAGAAAAAAACCTTGGTCTAGGAAGTACCCATTATCTACTTACAAATTTAATTAAATATGGCTTCGGAAACTAAAGAAATTTTTTTCCAAAAAGTTAATTAAGAATGCTTAAAGTACAATCAAAATTTCAGAGGCTCATATACACTTAGAAATTGCTAACTATTTCAGTTGATGTGATTGATACCTTGTCTCAACTACCTGTGTATTTTTCCACAAAGTATACTCTTACACGCAGAATTTTTAAAACAATGAAATATTTCAGCTATTCTTTCATACCCTATCTTAGTAAAATATACAACAAATTTTTTAATCTGGATATCAAAGACAATTTAAACAAACCGTATTATACATCTGAAATAAATGTCCTAAATTTTATAACACCATCAGTGTGTCAGCAAATATGGGGAAATGCAGCTGTGACTGAATATGTGGGGCGGTTGCAATTACTCTTCATCGTCTCTTTGAAGTGGTATCACCTGAATTTCTTTGGCTATCCTTTCTGCTAATGTTTTACTATTTGCAGCAATTATTCTTCGTGACATCAAGTCAAATGGCCCACCTAAAATCAAACCAAACATAATTCCTGTAAAACTAGTACAGCAATATGTAGTATGGTCAATCATAACATTTTAATACTTTCAGTTTTCTTTAAAAAAAAACTGTCATAACCATAATGCTTAAGCTTTGGCAATACATGAATGAGTTTTAAGAATCTTTTAGAGAATACCAGGGTTTTTTTGGGGGGCGGGGGGTGTCTCAATCATACCAGTCTGAAAAATGCCATCTTTTTTTTTAAATTTTTATTTATATTCATTAGTTAACATGCAGTGTAATATTAGCTTCATCTACTTCTTTCCTGTGTTCTTTTTCTAATCTTTTTGTTACTTTTATTACATCTTTCATGTTTGGGAATCTATGGACAGGAAATTTGACTCCACAGCACAGCATTTTCTTATCTCTCCTTCCCATTTCCTTATTTCTTCATTGCCTTTCTCCCAGATCACAGGTGAATACCTTTTGGCCCAGGTTCACTCTTCACTTTAAAAAATTTCACCATCAGTTCAGAGCAAGAAGTTAACCTCTCTAGGCCCATGGCAGAAAGTGATGGTAGGGGACGTTCATTGTCAACCACCCCAGTCACCAAAAAGCTCTTGGTACAAACCTCAGATTCAGTGCCCTTCTCTAGTTTTCCAAAAGCGTCTCAAGAGTTCCTGATACTCACAGGTTTGAAGAGGCTTAGTCATTTATCATTATTATTCCCACATTACAATTATCTTCTTATCCTTGCCTCACTCAATTTGTTATTCTGATTTTGCAGAAAATTACATGGCTTGTTTTTGTTTGGCCTTTATAAGTTTAAGTGTAACATATATTAAACACTAAAAGAAAAAAGCCACATATAAAGGAAAGTACCAGAGAGAAAAATGCTTTACTGTCCCATAATTTTACCTGTCACATCCATTAGTACTCCACCAGCTTCAGTAACAATAATGCCAGCTCCTGCCATATCCCAGCAGTGAATTCCCATTTCATAATATGCATCTGCAACTCCAGTTGCCACAAGGCACATATTAACAGCTGCTGTCCCAACACCTCGGATCCTAACAAATAACATTTAAAAATAAGATTAAAAAAATCCTTCAAAAAGGCTCCTCCTTAAGTGTTGAGAGAATTTACAAGTAAAAACAAAAACAAAAAAACTTACTTAACTTTAAAATAAAGATACATAAAATCTAATTATGATACACTATACAGATGACGATCCCCACAGAGCAATCATTTAGTAAGATAAACACTAAAAGATATTTTCGGGAAAAAAAAAGAAAATGCCATCATTCTTCTATATTGCCATGCATGTATATTCATATTTGTCTTAACTTGAACTACAGACCAATATAAGCAGTCTCTAGAAGTAAAATATGTTATTGGTCATTGCCACGTGTGTACACATCAGTATTAGTGTGACTAAAGGGTAACAGTACACCTGGGCTCTGGTGAGACAGAGGCCTACCTGAAAAGAGTATTTCAGGTTTGCACCTCTTCCCTGGAAATGTATCAAATTAAGGTAAGTATGGACACTACTCTGATGAGCCATTACAATAATAACTGATTCAAGAAAGAATCACCAATAAATGCCAAAATGAGCAAGAGCAAGATTGGTATTTACATAATGTCAAAGTATCTCTCCCTAAGATACATAATACATGCATATATCATTTTATTGTGCTTTGTTTTATCACACATCAGTTTTTTTTGTTTTTTGTTTTTTTTTTTTTTTACAAACTGAAGGTTTGTGGCAACCCTGCATCAAGCAAATCTACTGGTACTTTGTGTCTCTGTCACATTTTGGTAATTCTTGTAATATTTCAAATTTTTTCATTATTTGTCATGTTGATCAATAACTCACTGAAAGCTCAGATGATTAGCTTTTAGTAATAAAATGTTAAAGTATGTACATTGCTTTTTTAGACATAATCCTATTTTACATTTCATATATCGTGATATAATATAAACATAACTTATATGGACTAGAAAACCAAAAAATTCATTTTACTTGCTTTGAGATAGTTGCTTTATTGCTGTAGTCTAGAACCAAACCTGCCATATCACTGAGGTATGCCTGTACCTATAATGGGAAAGCATCCTTATAATGGTCTACCCCTATCAAGTGATCTAACTTATCATCACCAATAATGGGACAAAAAGGCATCAAGTGCCCCCTCCTCTGATGCACTGAGAGACACAACATTGCTTCTCTGGCATTCCTGCCAAAAATGTGTAACTCTAATCTTGAGGAAACTAGACAAACCCGAATCAAGAGACTTACTATAAAATAATTAGCCTACATTTTTCAAAAAAAAAAAAAAAAAAAAAAGACCAAGACTAAGCAACTGTTCTAGAGTAAAGAAAATTGATGAGAAATGATAATTAAATGCAATGTTTGATCCTGGATTGAATCTTGGATCTGATTTTTTTTTCAAAATTTGAATAAAGTCATTATATCACTGTTAACTTCCTGATTTTTACAACTGTATTATGTTAGGGAGCATCCCCTTTATTAAAGGAACACAAACTGAATTATTTAAGAAAAAGCATTTATCATGTCTGCAAGTAATTTTCCAATGATTTTTACTCAAACTCCTTTTGTAATTATTTAAACCGCTGCATATAAGACAGTGAGATCTGTTCACTGAAAAGGAAATAACATGAGTTGGGGAAGAGCAGGAAGATGGAGTGGTAGGAAGATCCTGCGCTCAACTCCTTCCACAGACACACCAAGATAACAGCTCTATTTGTGCAAATCACTCTGAAAAATGACCCAAAGTCTGGCAAAACAGACCTTCCAAAGTTAATTGTGGAGAGACCACATCAAAAAGGGCAGAAGGGGACAGAGATGCAGTTGGGAATCAAACCCTCCTGGTGAGACTAACCACAAACAGGAGGGATATCCAAGCGTGGAGAAGTGAGCTGATCAGACTCCATGCCAGGTACCCCAGACACTAGGGAAACACACTGGGAAGATGAACTCCCATAATATTTGGCTCTGATAACCAGTGGGGCTTAACTTAAAAAACTGTTAAAATTACGGTTTAACTCCAGGTACTTTAAAAAATTAGCAGGCTTAGCTCTGGAAGAGCTGGAGGGCAATGGGAAACCGTCCCTGCCCTAAAATAAGCTAAAATAACCTATAATAAATAGCCCATCCTAGACACAGCATAGAAGCAGCTATTGGAAAAGTGCCTGTGGTATACACAGAAAGAAATTTATTTACTAATCACCGAACAAGTGCTGGAGGGGCAGGAATCTTCAGGAAACTTCCCCAAGAACAAAAGTGTAGCCATGCACCACTTCACTTCATATCCCCCAGCCTAAATAGCCTGACACATGTGGGAACCCATGTAAATCCTCTCCACCTATTTTGCTAGCACTGCATAACTCACCCTCACATTCACCTTCAGACCCACCCATACAACCCCCCACCCCACAATTTGGTAGGGGTTCCTGAAAAGGATCTCCTGCCCACCACATCCTGCAAGCAGCCCCAGCAAGGATCAGCGCCACTCTAAAGTGACTCTTCCTTGGGTAGAGGGGGGATAACCCCACAGACCAGCACACCCACAGTTCCAGCAGCCAAACCTTTTAGCTGGCCACCCAGGGAGAATGCCCCGCACTTGGTGTGCCTACAGCTATAGCAGACAGACTGGGTATAGATATCTAGTCTGACTGTCCACTCCTCCCACCAAAGATAGCCTCCCAGGGAGACCTGCAGGGAAAGTGCCCTGATCTCTTGCCCTGCCATAGCTAGGGCAAACTAGATGCAGACACCTCCCACATACAAGCATGCAGTGGTCTCAAGCCCCTCAATGGTGCAGGACCAAACCTGGCATGTGCCTACAGCAGGCAAATTAAGATAGCTCATTGTAGCCAACTGGACTGAAGGCAAATGTGACTGAGCCACAACAGTAGGGTGCACAGAGCCCATAGAGAAGATACCCCTGGAGTGCCTGGTTCTGATGACATTGGGCTACAGGGCACCACAGAACCTTTTCTTCACAAGGCCACTACTTTTTTTTTTTTAAGATTTTATTTATTTATTTGACAGAGACAGAGACAGCAAGAGCAGGAACACAAGCAGGGGGAGTGGGAGAGGGAGAAGCAGGCCTCCCATGGAGCAGGGAGTCTGATGTGTGACTCAATCCCAGGACCCTGAGACCATGACCTGAGCTGAAGGCAGATGCTTAACGACTGAGCCACCCAGGAGCCCAAGGCCACTACTTTCAAGACCAGGAGACAGAGTTGACCTTCCTAATATACAGAAACAGCGAGTTAGACAAAATGAGGAAAGAAAGGAATATGTTCCAAATGAAAGAACAAAAAAAATCACAGCAAAAAAGCTAAATGATATGGAGATAAGCACTATGCCTGATAAAGAAGTCAAAGTAATGGTCATAAAGATACTGACTTGGGGGGGGGAGGATCTCAGATCTTCAACAAAGAGACAAGAAATATAAAAAAGAACCAATCAGAGATGAAGAACTCAATAATGGGGGAAACAGACACACACACACACACACACACACACACACACACACACACACACACACTAGAGGGAATCAACAACAGAACAAAGGATGCACAAGAACAGACTGGTGATCTGGAAGACAGGATAATGTCCAGCAACCAAGCTTAAGAACAAAAAAGAAAAAAAAAAAGATAAGGAAACTCCATGATTTCATCAAGCATAATAACATTAGTGTTCTAGGGATCTCAGAAGGAGAAGAGAGAAAGGAGCAGAAAACTTATTTGAAGAAATGATAGCTGAAAACTTCCCTAACCTGGAGAAAAAAATAGACATCCATATCAAGGAGGCAGAGACACTCCAACAAGATGAACCCAAGGAGATCCATATCTCCCTACATTGTCATTACTTTCTGCCATGTTAATTATGAAAAATTTTAAAAGCAGCAAGAGCAAAAAGTTACATACAAGGGAAATCCCAAACAGCTACAAGCTGATTTCTTGGCAGAAACTTTGCAGGCCAGAAGACAATGTCATGATATATTCAAAGTGCTTAAAGGAAAAAACCTGCAACTGGAATACTCTATCCAGCAAGATAATCATTCAGAATAGGAGAGACAGAGTTTTGCAGACAAATAAAAGTTGAAGGAGTTCATTACCACTAACCGATCCTTACACAAAATGTTGAAAGCAATTCTGAGTGCAAAGAAAAGGCCCTAACAGTAAGACAATTATGAAAGGAAGAAATTTCACAAATAAATGTAAACATGTAATAAAGGTAGGTAAATCTCTTATAAAACCATTACAGAGATGAAAACACAAAAGCAGTAAAATGAAATCTATGTACAAAAATGAGTCAAGGATACACAAAATAAAACATATATACATTTATAGGGGGTGGAGCAAGATGGCGGAGGAGTAGGAAACCTGGATTTCGTCTGGTCTCAGGAATTCAGCTGAATAGGGATCAAACCATTCTGAACACCTACAAACTCCACAGATCAAAGAAGAGAGTAGCAACAACTCTCTGAACAGAGAAGCGACCACTTACTGGAAGGTAGGACGTGAGAAGTGAATCTGAGGCGATATTCGGGAGGATAGACGGGGGGGGGGGGGGGGCCTTCGTCGGCCGCTTCTGGCAAGTGATAGAGCCGCAGAGCACAAAATCGGAACGTTTAGAAGTCGGCTCCATTGAGGGACGTCGCTCCAGTGGCTAAGCGGGGGGTGGAATCCTCGCGGGACAGTGTGGTCTCAGGACCCTTGGGGTCACAGAAAGACTGGGGGTGCCTGAGTGCAGCAGAGCTCCCAGGTATTGGAGCGGGGAAGCCGGCTGCAAGGATGGAGCCAAGGCGTGGTTCTCAGCTCGGGATTGCCATAAATTGTGATCTGCGGCCCAGTTGGGCCACCGCTCCTCCAGCAGAGACCCAACAAGCGGCAGAGCCGGGGAGACTCCCCTTCCTCCCCCGGGGAGAAGCGGCGCGGGAGCACACCGCAGGGATCTGCTGGGTTTGGAGACTCCACACGGGGTCAGGTGCCAGAGATAGAAATGCTTGGTCACAGGCCGGGTGAGCACGGAGTGTGGCTGGAGACCGGGGACACGGGAGTGACTGCTTTTCTCTGGGGGCACACTGAGGAGTGGGGCCCCGAGTACTCAGCTCCTCCGGGCGGAGATTGGGAGGCCACCATTTTCACCCTGGTCCTCCAAAGCTGAGCCGAGAGCTTGCAGGGAACAAAAGCTCCTGAGAGCAAACCCGAGCAGCTTGCTTAGCCCAGACCGACAAGGGCGGGGCAATTCCGCCTCAAGCAAAGACATTTGGGAACCACGGCAACAGGCCCCTCCCCCAGAAGATCAGCACGAAAAGCCAGCAAGCCAAGACCAAGTTTACCCATCAAGGAGAACGGGAGAACTCCAGTGCTAGGGGAATACTGCACATAGAATTCATGGCTTTTTTACCATGATTCATTAGTTTTTCAAAGTTAATTGTTTTTAACTGTTTTTTTTTAAATTTTTTTCCCCTTTTTCAACCATC
>NW_027397067.1:30779612-30824637 GCF_003265705.2 Callorhinus ursinus
CTGTTTTTTTGTTTTGTTCTGTTTTTGTTTGTTTTTATCTTTTCTTTCCCCCTCTTTCTTTTTTCTTTCTTTCCCTTTCTTTTCCCCTGGTTTCAGATCTTTTCTGATTTGCATACAGTGTATTTGCTGGGGACGTTGTTAACCTGTTAGCATTTTGTTCTCTCATTCATCTATTCTCCTCTGGACAAAAATGACAAGACGAAAAAAATCACCTCAGCAAAAAGAACAAGAGGTAGGACCGTCTGCCAGGGACCTACTCAATACGGACATTAGTACAATGTCAGACCTAGAGCTCAGAATCATGACTTTAAAGATACTAGCTGGGCTTGAAAAAAGCATGGAAGTTATTAGAGAAACCCTTTCTGGAGAAATAAAAGAAATAAAATCTAACCAAGTTGAAATCAAAAAGGCTATTAAGGAGGTGCAATAAAAAATGGGGGCACTAACTGCTAGGATAAATGAGGCAGAAGAGAGAATCAGTGATATAGAAAACCAAATGATGGAAAATAAAGAGGCTGAGAAAAAGAGATAAACAACTACAGGATCATGAGGGCAGAATTCGAGAGATAAGCGATACGATGAGATGAAACAACATTAGAATAATTGGGACCCCAGAAGAAGAAGAAAGAGAGAGAGGGGCAGAAGGTATATTGGAGCAAATTATAGCAGAGAACTTCCCTAATGTAGGGAAGGAAACAGGCATCAAAATCTAGGAGGCACAGAGAATCCCTCTCAAAATCAATAATAATAGGTCAACACCCCGACATCTAATAGTAAAACTTACAAGTCTAAGAGACAAAGAGAAAATCCTGAGAGCAGCTCGGGAGAAGAGGTATGTAACCTACAATGGTAGAAACATTAGATTGGCAACAGACCTATCCACAGAGACCTGGCAGGCCAGAAAGGACTGGCATGATACCTTCAGAGCACTAAATGAGAAAAATATGCAGCCAAGAATACTATATCCAGCTAGGCTGTCATTGAAAATAGAAGGAGAGATAAAAAGCTTCCAGAACAAACAAAAACTAAAGGAATTTGCAAACATGAAACCAGCCCTACAAGAAATATTGAAAGGGCTCCTCTAAGCAAAGAGGAGGCTAAAAGCAGCATAGATCAGAAAGGAACACAGACAATATACAGTAACAGTCACCTTACAGGCAATACAATGGCACTAAATTCATACCTTTCAATAGTTACCCTGAATGTAAATGGGCTCAATGCCCCAATCAAAAGACACAGGCTATCAGATTGGATTAAAAAGACAAGATCCATCGATATGCTGTCTGCAAAAGACTCATTTTAGACCCAAAGACACCCCCAGATTGAAAGTGAGGGGGTGGAAAACCATTTACCATGCTAATGGACACCAAAAGAAAGCTGGGGTGGCAATCCTTATATCAGACAAACTAGATTTTAAAACAAAGACTGTAATAAGAGATGAGGAAGGACACTATATCCTACTTAAAGGGTCTATCCAACAAGAAGATCTAAAAATTGTAAATATGTATGCCCCTAAAATGGGAGCAGCCAATTATATAAGCCAATTAATAACAAAAGCAAAGAAACACATCGACAACAATACATTAATAGTAGGGGACTTTAACACCTCCCTCACTGAAATGGACAGATCATCTAAACAAAAGATCAGCAAGGAAATAGACTTTAAATGACACACTGGGCCAAATGGACTTCACAGATATATTCAGGACATTCCATCCAATAGCAATAGAAAACACATTCTTCTCTAGTGCCCATGGAACATTCTCCAGAATAAATCACATCCTAGGTCACAACTCAGGTCTCAAACAGTACCAAAAGACTGGGATCATTCCCTGCATATTTTCAGACCACAATTCTTTGAAACTAGAACTCAATCACGAGAGGAAAGTCGGAAAGAACTCAAATACATGGAAGCTAAAGAGCATCCTACTAAAGAACGGGTCAACCAGGAAATTAAAGAAGAATTTAAAAAATTCATGGAAACCAATGAAAATGAAAACACAACTGTTCAAAATCTTTGGGATGCAGCAAAGGCATCCTAAGAGGAAACTATATAGCAATACAAGCCTTTCTCAAGAAACAAGAAAGGTCTCAAATACACAACCTAACCCTACACCTAAAGGAGCTGGAGAAAGAACAGCAAATAAAGCCTAAACCCAGCAGAAGAGAAATAATAAAGATCAGAGCAGAAATCAATGAAATAGAAACCAAAAGAACAACAGAACTGATCAATGAAACTAGGAGCTGGTTCTTTGAAAGAATGAATAAGATTGATAAACCCCTGGCCACACTTATCAAAAAGAAAAGAGAAATGACCCAAATAAATAAATTCATGAATGAAAGAGGAGAGATCACAACACCAAAGAAATACAAACAATTATAAGAACATATTACGAGCAACTATATGCCAGCAAATTAGGTAATCTGGGAGAAATGGACGCATTCCTAGAGATGTATCAACTACCAAAACTGAACCAGAAAGAAATAGAAAACCTGAGCAGACCTATAACCACTAAGGAAATTGAAGCAGTCATCAAAAATCTCCCAACAAACAAACGCCCAGGGCCAGATGGCTTCCCAGGGGACCTTACCAAACATTTCAACAAGAATGAACACCTATTCTTCTGAAACTGTTCCAAAAAAAAAAAAAAAAAAAAAAGAAATGGAAGGAAAATTTCCAAACTCATTTTATGAGGCCAGCATTACCCTGATCCCAAAATCAGACAAAGACCCCATCAAAAAGGAGAATTACAGACCAATATCCTTGATGAACATGGATGCAAAAATTCTCACCAAAATACTAGCCAGTAGGATCCAACAGTACATTAAAAGGATTATTCACCACTACCAAGTGGGATTTATTCCTGGGCTGCAAGGTTGGTTCAACATCCGCAAATCAATCAATGTGATACAATACATTAATAAAAGAAAGAACAATAATCATATGATCCTCTCAAGAGATGCAGAAAAAGCATTTGACAAAGTACAGCATCCTTTCTTGATCAAAACTCTTCAGAGTTTAGGGATAGAGGGTACATACCTCAATATCATAAAAGCCATCTATGAAAAACCTACAGTGAATATCATTCTCAATGGGGAAAAGCTGAAAGCTTTCCCCCTAAGGTCAGGAACGTGGCAGGGATGTCCACTATCACCACTGCTATTCAACATAGTATTAGAAGTCCTAGCCACAGCAATCAGACAACAAAAAGAAATCAAAGGCACCCAAATTGGCAAAGAGGAAGTCAAACTCTCACTCTTTGCAGATGATAGGATACTTTATGTGGAAAACCCAAAAGACTCCACCCCAAAACTGCTAGAACTCACACAGGAATTCAGAAGTGGCAGTATATAAAATCAATGCACAGAAATCAGTGACATTCCTATACACCAACAAGACAGAAGAAAGAGAAATTAAGGAGTCGATCCCATTTACAATTGCACCCAAAACCCTAAGATACATAGTAATAAATCTAAACAAAGACACAAAGGATCTGTACTCAGAAAACTATAAAATACTCATGAAAGAAATTGAGGAAGACACAAAGAAATGGAAAAACGTTCCATGCTCATGGACTGGAAGAACAAATACTGTGAAGATGTCAATGCTACCTAGAGCAATCTATACATTTAATGCAATCCCTATCAAAATACCATCAACTTTTCTCAAAGAAATGGAAATAATCCTAAAATTTGTATGGAACCAGAAAAGACCCCAAATAGCCAAAGGAATGTTGAAAAAGAAAAGCAAAGCTGGCGGCATCACAATTCTGGACTTCCAGCTCTATTACAAAGCTGTAGTCAAGACAGTATGGTACTGACACAAAAACAGACACAGAGATCAATGGGACCGAACAGGGAACCCAGAAATGGACCCTCAACTCTATGGTCAACTAACCTTCGACAAAGCAGGAAAGAATGTCCAATGGAAAAAAGACAGTCTCTTTAACAAATGGTGTTGGGAAAATTGGACAGCCACATGCAGAAGAATGAAACTGGACCTTTTCCTTACACCACACACAAAAATAGACTCCAAATGGTTGAAAGACCTAAATGTGAGACAGGAGTCCATCAAAATCCTAAAGGAGAACACAGGCAGCAACCTCTTCGACCTCAGCCGCAGCAACTTCTTCCTAGAAACATCGCCAAAGGCAAGGGAAGCAAAGGCAAAAATGAACTATTGGGACCTCATCAAGATAAAAAGTTTTTGCACAGCAAAGGAAACCGTCAACAAAACCAAAAGACAACCGACAGAATGGGAGAAGATATTTGCAAATAACATCTCAGATAAAGGGCTAGTATCCAAAATCTATAAAGAACTTACCAACTCAACACCCAAAGAACAAATAATCCAATCAAGAAATGGGCAGAAGACATGAACAGACATTTTTCCAAAGACATCCAAATGGCCAACAGACACATGAAAAAGTGCTCAACATTGCTCAGCATCAGCGAAATCCAAATCAAAACCTCAATGAGATACCACCTCACACCAGTCAGAATGGCTAAAATGAACAAGTCAGGAAACGACAGATGTTGGCGGGGATGCGGAGAAAGGGGAACCCTCCTACACTGTTGGTGGGAATGCAAGCTGGTGCAACCACTCTGGAAAACAGTAGGGAGGTTCCTCAAACAGTTGAAAATAGAACTACCATAGGATCCAGCAATTGCACTACTGGGTATTTACCACAAAGATACAAATGTAGGGACCCGAAGGAGTATGTGCACCCCGATGTTTATAGCAGCAATGTCCACAATAGCCAAACTGTGGAAAGAGCCAAGATGTCCATCAATAGATGAATGGATAAAGAAGATGTGGTATATATATACAATGGAATATTATGCAGCCATCACAAGGAATGATATCTTGCCATTTGCAACAATGTGGGTGGAAATGGAGGATGTTATGCTGAGCGAAATAAGTCAATCAAGAAAGACATGTATCATATGACCTCACTGATATGAGGAATTCTTAATCTCAGGAAACAAAGTGAGGGTTGCTGGAGTGGGGGGCGGGTAGGAGGGATGGGGTGGCTGGGTGATAGACATTGGGGAGGGTATGTGCTATGGTGAGTGCTGTGAATTGTGCAAGACTGTTGAATCACAGATTTGTACCTCTGAAACAAACAATGCAATACATGTTGAGAAAAAAAAAAGATAGCAGGAGGAGAAGAATGAAGGGGGAGAAATCGGAGGGGGAGACGAACCATGAGAGAAGATGGACTCCGAAAAACAAACTGAGGGTTCTAGAGGGGAGGGGGGTGGGGGGATGGGTTAGCCTGGTGATGGGTATTAAAGAGGGCACGTATTGCACGGAGCACTGGGTGTTATGCACAAGCAATGAATCATGGAACACTACATCAAAAACTAATCATGTAATGTATGTTGATTAACATAAGAAAAAATTAAAAAAAACCTAATCAAAGGCAATGAGGAGGGGCGCCTGGGTGGCTCAGTTGTTTGAGTGACTGCCTTCGGCTCAGGTCATGATCCCAGGGGTCCTGGGATTGAGTCCCATATCGGGCTCCCTGCTCCTCAGGGAGCTTGCTTCTCCCGGAGCCTGCTTCTCCCTCTCCCTCTGCCTGCCAGTCCCCATGCTTGTGCTCTCTCTGTCAAATAAATAAATAAAATCTTTAAAAAAAAAAAAAAGGCAATGAGGAAAAGCAATATAGGAAGGAAGTAAAAAGGGTCATAGAGAAAGTGGCTGAAAAAGAAGACCCAAAGGAAACTGAACATTCCTACTAGTGTCCTGAAGAAAATGAAAAAACAGAAAATGAAAATGAGAACTGAACTAGTATTTAAAACTCAAAAAAATTTTTCTGAATGAAGAAAGATCTGAGTATACATGTTAAAGGATAAAATTCTGCCAGAATGAGCAATTCCAAGATCTATCCTTGTAAAGCTATTAGCCGTGGAAGATTACAAGAAAAAAACAAAAATTCTCAGAGCCTCCAAGTAAGACATATTTTTTTTTTTTTTTTTTTTTAAGATTTTGTCAGAGAGAGAGACAGAGAGCACACGCGAGCACATGCAAGCAAGCATGCACAAGCAGGGGGAACAGCAGAAGTAGAGGGAAAAGCAGGCTCCCTGTTGAGCAAAGAGCACGATGGGGGACTTGATCCCAGGATCCTGGGATCATGACCTGAGCCAAAGGCAGATGCTTAACCAACTGAGCCACCCAGGCATCCCAAAACATGAATTTAAAAGCCAAGAAAATTAGAATGGTATCAGATTTCTCAAAAGCAATATACAAAGCAAGGCAACAGTAAAATAGCATTTTCAAGACATTTAGTTTATACTGTTTCTTAAGGATATTATATCCAGCCAGGCTGTTCAACATTCAAGGTCATAGAAAAACAGTACAGAATGTGCTAGAAGTCATGGAGTCATACACATATGCTCTACTCAAGGAATCTGTAGAGGATGAGCTCATACAATCTAAGGGTGACCTGGAAAACTTTATAAAATGCTTGCCCCATCCTTTCCTAAAGTCAAGCAAAAAACTAAGACCAAAGGGTAGAATTGAGACTAAACAAAACAGTCATATTAATAAATGAAGAGGCCTGTTTTATTAAAAGAAAAAAATACTTAAATTCATTTGCATTCTTAAACAAAACTCCATTCCACGCTGTATTCAAGAGATACACTTAAAAGGGCTAAAAGTTAGAGTGGACCAAAATTTCAGGCAAATAGCAATGAGATAGAGTTTGCAATTTTGATATCAAAGCAGACTTTAAGTCTAAAAGCATGAAAGAAGGCAAAGGATACTATATAAAGTTAAAATTATACAAGAAGTTATAACAGTATGTATAGGCATCAAATAATGCATCTTCTACCTTACGTAAAATAAAAGCTCTAAAAGTTGCAAGGAGAAATATAGAGAAACATACCAATAATGGAAGAGTTTAACATATCACTCAGTATGAGACAGGTGAAGTAGACAAAAAACAAAACAAACAACATAATAAGGTTCATCTTTAGGCTATATATCAAAGATTATACCCTAATAATGGAGAATATACTTTTCAGTGTGTACAGAACTATCCCCCCAATTAATCACATACTAGGCACAAATATTAGTCACTCCATAGCAGATTCATTATGATGTAATTAAAATTAAAAATGAAATTTAAAAAATTTCTTTATAGAAATTTAAGAACACAACTCTTAGGTGAAAGGGAAAATACAAATTACAGATTTTGTGAAAAATAATTATAATGAAAACCCTACATATTAGAATCTATGATATACGTTTAAACAGTAAAATAAAAATTCATAACCTAACACATTAATAAAAAAATCGAAGAATAAAAATAAATTCAAGGCAGGGAGGAAAAAAGCTGTAGATCAGAAAAATAAATCATAATCCTGGTTCTTGGGAGGGTGGGGGGTGGAGACAAACCACTAAGTAATTTAACCAAGATTTACAACAAGAAGCACAAATATAAAAAATAAAAAATGACACGGAAGAAGTAACTATTGATACAGAGAAACCAGAAATAAGTTATAAGAGTCTACTACCTTGTATTCCTCTATGCAAATAATTTGAAAACTAAGAGGAGGTGGGAATTTCTTAGGCTGTGGAAATATTCCAGATCAAAAGTGGCTGAAGAGACATGACAACTATATTCACGCTTGACCCTAGACTGACTCTTGCACTGGAGGAAGAAAATGCTACAAAGGACATTGTTAGGTCAACTGTCAAAATTATATATGGATGGTAGATTAGATAAAGCATAAATTTATGAGGTCAACAATTGTACTGTGGTCATGGAAGAAAATATCCCTAATTTCTTAAAATAAATTGTAGTAGTTAGGAGTAAAGAGCCATAATATATGTAATTTACCCTTAAATAGTCCAGTGGGATAAAAGGTGTGTATACACTTGTGTATGCGCACATTCATTTATGTACACACAACACACACACAGAGGGAATGATAAAATGATAAAGCAAATGGGGTAAAATGTTAACAGGTGACTATAAGTAAAGGGTGTACTTTCCCCCTCATTATTTCTGCAAATTTTTTAAGTTTGAAATTGTTCTCAAAAAGTTTTTTTAATTACATTACAAAATTATAATTATGGTACTGATCCCAAGCCTATTAAAAAACTTCATTTTTATGGAAAATTCATTCTTGAAAATGTTAAATTCTCTGGAACTTCAGGGAAGAAAAGAAAAGAGCTTACCCATGAATAGGAATGCACAAAAGCTTTTCCAGATTAGAAAGAACAATTCTTACAGTCTCTGGTGTTCTGGAAGAGCCAAACTCTGTCACCAAAAGTGATTTGGTAATATCTAAAAGAGAATGTTTTAAATAATCACTAGAGTTTAACAATAAGAACTCTGATTTAAAAATGTGGTAACTTGTAATTCAGAATAAAATAGGACCATTTTTATCCCTCACCCTAGTTGTACTGTATTTCTTTCATTCTAAGCCTTGACGTATTAAAATTCTGATATATTTATTATCCTTAAGTGGTTGTTTTTATAATCAAGGAGTCTGCTTCTTAGATCATCCCCAAAAAGTGTAGAATATAACCAAGTTGCTTACATGCATGATACCTTTGGTGGGAAACAAGCAAATACCTCAAATATTTAAAAAGTAGAATTTAGAAATTAAATAATTTAAATATAGATTTGAAATAAAACAAGTTTGAGTGGTGGCTGACCTCCATTTACTAAATTGATGGATTACCCAATGCTTTCAATTCTGTCTTTGAAACAACATGACTGAAGCTCATGACACACTCAACACTCTCGGCTAATAGGCTCCCTGTGTAGCATACCCTACACTTCATCTCCTCCCACCAGTGTATGCTTACCAGCTTGTTCTGAACATGTTTATAATTACTGTTTCTTCTAATAATCACATAATCTAATTAAAAAAGTATAAAAAGCAAAAAAATTATAAAAAGGGAAAGGTTTAGTTTCTACAAAAGCTACCACATTACTTTGATTATAAGATGCCATGTTTTTTCACATTATCACCTTAAAAATGCTGCATGTCCCAATCTTTGGGGTCTCAGTTCTATAAAAAGAAAATGAACTAAAAATCTGCTCTCAAATTAAGTGTTCAAGGAGAAAAGTTATAAAAGTGTAGGCGGATTCTGAATTTAGATTGATTTGCAAGTATCTTTAAGTTCTTGATGCACTTAAAAGAATCTGAAATACAAACTGTGGGAAATGTTGGACACGGTTTATGGAAAAAAGGTGACTCAAAACTTCAATGAGCTGTCACATAGAAGACAAAATACCAATCATCAAGGTCATAAAAAATGTAGAGACCTCATTTTTAATGATTCCCAACATTAACAAACTTGCCCCCCCCTCAGATTTACAGTCTAACAACTGGTCCCAGCAACATCAGATTAGAGCAATTTGACAAAGAATTTGAGATGTAGTGGCTTAAATAAACCATGAACTCCATGGGGGCAGGAAGCCATTCTTATTCATCTTTCTATCCCCAGCACTTAGCAAGCTGCTGAGTCTGAAGTGGTGTTTGCTGGACTATACTTGCCTTCTTGGCTCCCACTACCACATTCAAAACTGTGGTGGAAATAAAAACATAAAGGGAAAATACACACAATTTATGAATCTTTTAACAACTGGGACAACTCCATTGGTTAACTCAAAAACAATAAAACACATGTATATAATATCGACCACACCAAAAAAGAGGATAAACCTACCTTCCTGTTGTGAAACCTGTAGTTTTTGACCATTACAAAAAGCTCCCTTTCCTTTCCTGCCAGTATACATCTTATCCTCCAGGCAACTGTATACAACTCCAAATTCCATCTGCAGAAGGAAAAGTTTCCTTTACCAAACCTGAGTATTTTCCACCATTAAATCAATACTTTTTTTAAAGGCAGTAACAAAAAAATCCACTATATTGAGAATGTTTTCAAAAAACTACTATGGGATACTTAAAAATGATAATTTCCAGCTTACACAGAGAAAGGAGGTCATCAGACTTGAATCCTTGACTCTTGTCCCATCCATTTCTCAACTTAAGAGCACCCACCTTGACCTCTCACCCTCCTGCCCCAGATAGGTAAATATTTCCTACTTCCTTCCATATTATAATTCCTACCCTCTCAAATGTCTCTGAAAAACTCCTCTATCAACTGATCCTTCTTCTCTCAGATTTTCATTCTGGTACTTTCCCACCAAATTTCTACCTCCCCCACAAAATTTTCAAGATGTTATCTTCTCCTTTTCCCTTCCCTGCCAAAGGGTAGTCTACACTTCACCTCTCCCATTCTCCTCTTAATAAAAATTACAATTTGACTTCTGCCCTGATCACACACACTTCTGAAACTTCCCCAAAAGAGATTACCCAGGAACTCCTACTAACCACATGCCATCTCCAAAGCTTTGGAGACTGCTGACCATCACCCACACTTCATTACTTAATCCAGTACCCCCATGTTTCTGGCAGGACTCTTAGTCCTACCTCACTCACTAATCCATCTTTGTGTCACTTTTTCTAAAGACCTTGTTCTCTGTCCAACCCTTAAAAGTTGTGTAGGTCAGGATTTGTTCACTCTTCCATATCTTCCATTCCCCTCTTGGATGTCTATATTCTTAGAGGTTTGTTCTTTCTAGTCCATAAATTCAACTACCACCTTTAACTGTGGCCTGTTCCACCTGTAATCCCATTGTCACAGGGAAGAACCTATGCTTCAGCTCATCTTGCAGAAACCTCAACCAAAGAGGTCAAAGATCATTCATTACCTCATCACACCTCATTCCTTCCCCACGTGTCGTCTTCAAATTTCATCTTGAAAGCACTTCTTGATTTTGGCATTTCCTCAGCCACCCTCACTGCCCCCATCTTAGTTCAGAATCACCCAGCCTGCCCCTCTGGTATGATCTCTGTATTGCTAGAATTATCTGTCACTGTACTTGAAAAACCTCTACTGGTTTTCTACAGCCTAAAAAAATCTAAATGTTCTGACACAGAGAGGCCACAGTGCCTCACAATAAAACCACAACTAACTCACCTCATCAATTCTGCTCCTGCCACTTTCAGAGTTTCACTCACAATGAACATCTCATTCCCCACACACATCATGCTCTTCTCCAAGCTGTTCTGATTAAAATGCTTTCCTCCTTTTCTTCTTTAATCTGAAAAACTCCTACGTTTCTAAAACCCAACTCACATGACCAAATTCTAAAGACCCCTTCTGTATGAAGATTTCCCCAAACCACTCGGGCAGAATCGGATACACCCCTCTTCATGTTCCCACAGCATTTGTTTCATAGTTGCTCTATGTATTTACCTATTCGCACATCTAACTTGTGCCTGAACCACGAATTAATTCAGTGGCAGGGACAGCACATAGCCCAAGGCTGATTATATGCTAAAGGCTCCTTTAGCTTCTTTCAGATGTTCTCACTAATGAGTGCAACCCTGTGCCTAAGATGTTTTGTTTTCATAGATTTTTTTTTAACTCTCTTGTGTACATGCTGATGAAATATATCACAAGCTCCTTGAACACAGGTGTGTAAGATGTTAGTAAACATCATTCATTGTTTGATCGATCAAATAGCCAAACAGCAAGGAAAAGCAATTGCGACAGATTGTATTCTACTGGGTTTTAGATATAGCAAGTATTTGGGTTCCTGAACATACTCAGCATTTCCCAACCATATTCTGGCCCCTACCACTTTCTGGTCTTTCAAAGTCTCCCTTCACTGACCCCTATTAAGACATTCCTAGCTCAAATCCCACCTCTTTCATTTAGCATTTTAGATCACACACCAACTCCTATCACATCTGACTCTATCACATATATAATGGTGATTAAATACTGAATTGTATTTCAGTTACTTGCATGTATTTTTTCCTTTTAATTATTGCTTCTCAGACATTAAATTTTCTTTAATGGAAAAAGTATTATGCCAATTTTAACAGTTCTGCAGCTTACTTTGAAATAATGCAGCCATATAAATTGAATAGAGACAAACCTAAATTTATTACAGACACATGTACTTTCTCAGAAAATGAGAGCAAGGCATTTTACCATAAATTTAAACAGCATACCTTTTTATTTACAGTAAAGCCAATCGAAACAGCTACAAAAGGAAACCTTTAAAAAAACACACACACACACATATATACAAATTTACCAAGATAAAATTATTTTCAATAAACATGTTTTTTCATAATGTAATTGACTATATAACTTTTCATATAAATAGTCTCATCCCTCCTCCCACAGAACAGTGTGTATAGTATGCAGCCCTCTGTGTAAATAGGGGAAATATGGGGAGAGGTGGTGCATATACATACATACATACAGGATGCTTCTAGCTTCTACAGGCATGAAACATCTCTGAAAGAATTCACAAGAAACTGGTAACAGTGGCCACCTCCAGAGATGGGTCCTGAGAAACTGCAGTCAGAAGTGGGAAGGACACTTTGCACTGTATGACATTTTACATCTTTGGAATGTCAAATGCCACGAATATAGTAACTAATTTTTTTTTTCAAAAAATAAAAAATTAAAAATTTTTAATTGTTCATGGTTAAAAAGTCTCTTTTCTTTGGTCATTTCTCCCATAGTCAGGACCTATAAACACAGATATCAAATTGTACAGAACAAACTGTTACTTGTCTTTAATACCAAACTTGGGAGTTTCACACGTGAAAAGTAAACTGTTAGCCACAGCTATTGCTATGGCTGCATGACAGTCTGAACACACAGGTTGTAATTTCTGACTCCAGAGTCAAGATGAACAAAATAAGAAAATGTGTTCAACTACTGAAAATAAAACGTTTAATATTTAATAGTTTTCATTTTAACAAAAATGGGATCATAGTATACACTCTGTATTAGAATCTTCTCTATGTTATGTCATGAGCATCTTTCCACATTAACACTCCACATATAGATTCTAGATCTTAGCTTTACAGACTTTAACAATTCTGTACTAGTAAAGATATGTATAGCTACACAGCAACTTCAAATATAACATTTATGTGTAATCCCAACAAACTAGGCTACCCATTTTAAGTGTCACCGGCAATTCCCTCAGGCTTTCCTTTAGTGCTAATATACTGAGTTACATACTTTGTGCCAGGTACTAAACTAAGTTCTTATATAAAAGTATTACTCACTGAATCCCATGAACAAACAGTTCTAGGAGGCAGGTACAAGTAAGATGCCCACTTTACACATTAAAAAACAACGGAGGCTTACAAAGATTAAGTAACTTGCCTAAGGTCACAAAGCCTATAAAAGCATCTGGAATCAAGCCCAAATCTGTTGATCCTAAACCCCATGCTCTTTTTGATAGTTTTTTCTCCCAGACTGAACCTACTCCATATAGACAACATTCTACGTGACCCCCAAAATTGACTCCATTAGTTCCTTAATCTCAAAGCAGCAATGTTGCTTGCTTACATTTTTATATGGTTCCACCAGTCAGAAAAAAAATGAACAGGACCCCTTGCTGTACAAGTCCACAGCATGAATATTTCATCATCTCTTCCATATCTGATGAAAATTCTGCATAATACATTTCACTCTACAAATTATACAATTCTCTAAAGTATCTAGGTCCATTCAGTTAGTATACAAACAAGTTATTACAATATTAACATTTTCAAACATACCTATGTACAAAATTCGTTGTTCCATCAATAGGGTCAATGATCCATGTAGGGCTGTCAGTTAAGACACTTTTTTCCCCAGCTGCCACAGATTCCTCACCAATGAAACTAAAAGCAAGAAGGACAAATTCCAAATCTTCACACTGCTTTCAATAATTTTCAAACCTAAACATTTCCTTAGATTCAGAGTCTACTTTAATACATAACAAAAGTCCATATGCCACTTTCCTATTGTTGTTCCTTCTTCCTTCAGACTGATAAAGTGAGAAAACTTTATTTCCCCCAGAGCAAAGTTATGTGAAAAATAAAATTCAAAATTCTCAAATCCAATACCAGGGTAAATAAAGGCACTCACATGTGTGTATGTACACACATTTGTTGCAGATGAGAACTTACTAAAGAAATGTGGTTTTTAAAAATAACTCCACAAATTCTCTCATGCTCTTCTCTTTAAGAGGTAGAACCTAACACCCCTTGCCTTGAGTGTGAATTTGAACTGAGTGACTCTCTTCTAACCAAGAGTCAAAGCAGAAGTTACAATATGCAACTGTGAAGACTCGTTCACAAAAATGGTACTGTGGTTTCCAACTTATTTACTCTATTTCTCCCTCTGTCCCTTTCCTTCTCTTGCCCCAGGGGAAGCCAGCCACCATGTTAAGAGCTGCTCTATGGAGGCCCAAATGGCGAAGAAATGAGGGGAGCTACTAGCAGAAAACCCATGAGGAACTGAAGTCACCAACAATCACATAAGTGAACTTATCCTTCAGCTCTAAAATGCTACAGCCCTGACCAGCAGTTTGACTATAACTTTATGAGACCCCGACCAGAACCATGCAGCCAAGCTACTCTCATATTCCTGACCCTTGAAAACTCTGAGATAATAAATGTTTGTTGTCTAGAGCTGCAAAATTTTTAGGATAATTAGCTATGCAGCAAAGGACATCATAGAGAACATTAAATAAGTCGATGAGAAAGCAAATTACCCACCAAAATTACTGTGTCTACATGCCTTCCTAAAACATGCTATGTTTTAAATCTCAGGTGAATTTTGTAAATGGTGTCTGAGTTCATTGGTTTTCTTTTTATTTCTTTTATTCAATACTGAACTATCCTATAATCATTATGATTTTCTTTCATCCCCTTTTCACTTAGCTGTAAGCCTTTTTACTAAGAGGATGTATATTTAGCCACAGCTTTAAACATTTTTTCTTTTCAATGGCTAAAATATCAGGAACAGATAATGGCATGACCAAGAAAGAGAAAATCAGGGGCACCTGGGTGGCTCAGTTGGTTAAGCATCCAACTCTTGATTTCAGCCCAGGTTATGATCTCAGGGTCGTGAGCTTGAGCCCTGTGTCAGGCTCTGTGCTTAGCGGGGAGTCTGCTTGAGATTCTCTCTCCCTCTCCCTCCGCCCACCCACACCGTGTACACTTGCTCTAAAATAAATAAATCTTCAAAAAAAAAAAAAAAGAGAATGACAATGTTAAAACTTTAAAAGGATGACAATGTTTCTGCTATATGTCTCTGTAAGAGAGCCCTGATTTTAGTGTTTTCTCTCAAACTCGTTAAAGTCACCAACACTCTAATACATAAAAAAGTGTGCAATATAGAGAATAAAACTTCTAAATCATAACTGTGGCAGGTTTGTCATATTAGCTTCCCAACATCCAAACACTCCTCTTACTACGAAGGAATCCAAATACCTCCTGTTTGCTCCTTCCTGGCAGCTTGAGCTTGGGCAAGCAACTGGAGTTCAGCAAGACATTCCTGCTCAGGATCTGTAATCTTGAGATAATGAGGCAAAGATATCCAAAGCCAGCAGTCATGAAGGTAACACTGGTGGCAACTGAAGCAATGGCTCCTGGGCACCTGTAGCACTGCCTTCCTGACTTCTGCCTATGCCCTGCTCTCAGGGCTCCTGAGCTGCCCAACACTCTCTAAATAAATTCCTTTTCAGCTTAAGTTAACTAAAGTCAATTTCTGTGTCTAGAATCAAAATCTGTCTAGTACATTGACTCTAACCTAAGTTTCAATTCATCATGTGAAACTAAAATAAAAAATACCTGTGAGATGGATACTTTTCCTTTATGGACGATATAAGCATTTTTTCAATTTTTTGGTCAGTAGCAGTTACCAAATCAGCTGGAGAACTTTTAATCATGACATTCATTTCATTTTTTATAGCTTCACGAACCACCTAAAAAGATTTTTTGATAAGCAAACAGAAAAGGCATATATCATTTTAAATCAAACTAAAAGATGAAATATAGAAGTGGTTTAAACATTCAATCTGTCTGAAATGATGTTCTTAAAAATGTCTTACCACAATGTATATAAAATAAACTTTTAGTGGTTATGACATTCTAGGTACAAAATCATACAATTTTACATCCTATTTTAAATTCACATTTGTCATTAAAAAGGTTTAACGACATAAAATCAGAGTATTGACTCCACTGAAAATGTTTAGTAAAATGAAAACAAATACAAATTAATCAAAATGCATGTGTTATTTCACAGGACAACCACATGCTGTCCACATTCATCACATTATGGCTGACAAGATTTCAGTTCATACCTCTCCAGCTTGTCTTGCTAGGGTTACTGCATAATCCATGCATTCCTGCCAAGGATCAGCCATCTTCCGAACAGATTTAACACAAGTCAGGACAAAGCAATTAAAAATCTGTAAGTCTTAAATTACAGAATAGTTAGTTCAGAAAAACATCTCAATTAGCACAATACTTTCATTCAGGAAATGAATCACATGTACAAAATCACAAATGTAATTGCCCTCTTCCTGGTGTTAGAGTTCAATGTTTTTCAAGATTCACTCATAGGTCCATTAAAAAATATTCTTACCTAAACCACTTCTATTGTAGAAACATTTACATAAAAAAAAACCACTCTATAAAAGTGTTTCCCAAAGTGCCCATAACATAATGTTTAAAAAAAAAAAAAAAACAAAACACTCGAGGCACCTAGGTGGCTCAGCTGTTAAGCGTCTGCCTTCAGCTCAGGTCACAATCTCAGGGTCCTGGGATTCAGCCCCGCATCGGGCTCCCTGCTGGGCGGGAGGCCTGCTTCTCCCTCTCCCACTCCCCCTGCTTGTGTTCCCTCTCTTGCTGTCTCTCTGTCAAATAAAATCTTTAAAAACAACAACAACAACAACACTCGATTGGGGGATGGAGAAGAAAGAAAGAAGTATTTTAAAAGGTAGGTGCATGTTTGGGTAGAGAACAAAGTGAAAATAAAAGAACACTGGGAATGCTGAAATTAAAGAAGCTTTGAAAGGAAGGCACAGAAGGTATATACTCAATTCCGATGTTAAAATCCTCTGATCTTTCTATTACAACCTGTGAGGAAAAGAATATTCCAGGACAAAAAAAAATAAATTTCCCAGAAAAAATAACATATTTTTGTCTTTTGAACTGTCCAGCTTTCCACTGACTTCTGAAGAGAATACCAAAAAAACTCACCATTGGCTTGACCACACTCTAAAATCGGAACCTAGGACAGTGAAGCTTTGCAAGTGGCCAGAAAAATGTGGCATCATTTATAAAGCAACCCGAAGGATGCCTGGGTGGCTCAGCTGGTTAAGTGTCTGCCCTCGGCTCAGGTCATGATCCCAGAGTCCTGGGATCCAGCATCGGGCTCCTTGCTCAGCAGGGAGCTTGCTTCTCCCTCTGCCTGCCACTTCTCTCTGTTAGTGCTCTCTCCCTCTCTGACAAATAAATAAAATCTTTAAAAAATAAAATATAAAGCAACCCCAATTTTGTCACTTTTATAATTGAGAATAACTGACACAGTTTCACCTTAAAGACTACTCAGAATTCCCTACCATGGTGCTCACAGTATAGGAAAGAGGAAAGGAGGGGAGGGCAAAGGGCAGAAACAGTTGAGGTGTTTCTGCTGGTAGTTGCCCTTTTTTTTCCCCTAAGTTTTGTGTTTTTTTTTTTTAATGTAAAAGGGAAGCCACTTTTCAAGTTACAGAAGCCACTGCTTAGAGTGTCTCAAGAATTGTTTCCACATTCTTTTTTCTTTTTCCATTCTTACTCCATTCGTCTCTTCCAGGCTTAACAGAACAGTGCATCTGCTTTGTTGCCAGAAACTTTGCTCAAGCCTCTCATATCTCTGCCTTCTAACAGTACCCACACAGATATAACTCCTACCAATTCTTCAATGCCCATTTCAAAAGCTACCCCTTCTAGGGATTCTCCATTCAGAATTCATTATTTGTTTAATCATCTGACAGTTATCTACTGAATACCTATGATACACTGTGCACTGCATCGTAGTGAGGAAAACAGGCCCAGTTCACTTACTTGCTAGTGGGGAGTCAGATATTAATAAAATCAGACTACATGCAAAATCACAAGTGTAATAAAGCCTAAGTAGAAGTACAATGAGAGAACCATGTAACAGAAGAGCTTTAACCTGGCCTTAGGTATAAGATAAGGTTGCCTTGACAACATGATTAAACCAAGATCTGAAGGACAAGTGAATAGGCATTAACTAACTCAACTGCAGGATGTTAAGTGAAGAGTAACTAAAAGGCCTAAGTGTGACAGCTAGGAGATCAAGGGATGAGACTGGGGAGATAGTAGGCATCATCCCAGGCAGGGCCTTACAGGTAAGATTCTGACAGAGCCATGAAGAATCATTTCACCACCGCTATAGAAGATAACGGATTGGAGGGTGGAGGGAGGAGTGGAGAGTGGGTGCTGGGTAGATTGGACTGGAGGTTTAGATTTAGGATGCAGTAGTCCAGAGGAGACCCGAACGTTGGCTTAGACATAGGAGAGTGGAGGGAGAGGTGTTAATAGAGAAGTTTAGAGAATGGAGAGATACTTGCTTTAGGAGGTAAAGTTGGGGGCATTTAGCAATAATTTGGATATGGATATGAAAGGAAGAGTTCAATGATGCCCAGATTTCCCACTTTCAGCAACTTAATGGATAATAGTGACATTCACTGAAACAGGCAGTAACAGAAAAGAGTCAATTTGGAGATCTGGATAGGTGGTGGAGAGATCAAAAGTTTAGTTAGTAGAAGATGAGAAGCCTTTGTGAAACCAAAAGGAGATGTCAATTAGGCAGCTCAACTATGGACCCCGAGCTCACAGAAGAGATATGACCTGCAGATATAAATACTATGTAAGTCACCTGAGTAGGCAACGACTGAGTCCTGAGCCTGAATAACATTCCTAAGGAAGGTACACACAGTGAAAAGCTGGGAGGATGCCTTGACCTGGAAGAGCCCATAAAGCTCCTGCATCACACTTAGGGCACTCAGGAATGTCTTCCTTACGTTTTGATCATTTGCGTAGGTGCCTTATATTCACAACTACTTTGAGCATATTTCTTGATGGAAATGAGCACATTCTATTCACCTTCACTTTCCTAAAGACAAACGCCTGAAACATTCCCAACTGTTTCTGTCCCGGTCACAGCCTTCCTGACAGTGGGAACCATGCCACCTTCCTGTCACCTGTCCCCAGGAGGGCGACTGCAGACAGCATGACATGAGGGGCTCACACTGGGACTGCATGACCCTGGATATATGCCAGGTCTGAGCTTCCTTGGAATCAGTAAAAATGAAAAAGAACATTATTCTACGTCAGCTGCCACAAAGGTTCAGAGAGAACGCGTGGGCGAAACCGCTACACGACGTGGGGCCTGTTCCCGGTGTCACTCGGCGGCCGGGGCTAAGGATAACACCGCAGGGATAAAGGGGCCCCGGCTGCGGCCTCGGACCCTGCGCTCCCACCCACTCCGGCCGCGGGCGCGGAGGGCCGCCCGCAGCACCCGGGCCCGCACCTCCGACCCAGACGGCCCGACGGCCCATATGAAGTCGCAGGAATGCAGGACTTACCTTAACTTGGGGTCCGTCAGACTCACCAGGCTTCCAGCGGGATCTGTGGCTGGGTTCTTCCTGAGAGAGCGAGAAATCTCCCCGACAGGAAGTCCCACCCCTGCGGCCCCGCCCACGTGGGCGTGACTCCTTGGGGCCGGCCGCCCTGAGCGCGCGGGTGTGAGGCTCCTGCCCCACCCGGGCCCGCTGGCCTGAGTAGGCATTGGAGATTTGGCCTCTCCTTAGTTCTGGTTCCAACTTCCTTTCTGCAGCCTGCGCAAAAACTTGAGAAATTAGCTTTTTGGTTCTTCATTGTCAGTTATCTTAAAATAATCTTGCCAGGGCGCCTGAAGGGCTCAGTCGGTTAAACATCTGCCTTCAGCTCATGATCCCCAGAGTCCTGGGATCGAGTCCCGCCTCAGGCTCCCTACTCCTTGGGGAGCCTGCTTCTCCCTCTGCCTCCCTCCCTATCTCTCATGAATAAAGAAAATCTTTAAAAAATAATCTTGCCAACTGCATAGCGACTAGTGTTGATCTAACCAAATAAAATTTTCCAGGCATTTGCAGAAATGTCACCAGAGTCCTCTTTAAGTCTCCTTTAAATGAACACAGTCCCACTACTTTGGCAAAGCTGCTATGACTAAAATCAACATAAGCAATGTTAAATCAGAAGATCAAATCTTATTCCTTATTCAAATTAAAATCACTTAACACTTCCCACCTCAAATGAGCAGGAAGTCCTTTTTCCATGGGCCTCAGCTGCTACCTCACAATTGTTCTCAAGTAACTGGAGGGTTTGCAGTCCAAAGAGACTGTTGGACTTCCAAATGCCTGAAAATGAAATGAGAAATCCTGTAGTGTACAGGAAAGTCTAGCGCAAAGATCCGGTTTTGGCAGTGTTGCAAACTGGTCCCACACAATCCAAAATATTTTTATTCAGTGCTGTGAGTTTAGAGGGCTGCAGAGGTCTCGGTACCTGGTATATTGCTCTTGGCTTCCCAAAGGGACAATTTTTAAAGCTACATCATATCTACAGCCATTGTTCCCAGTACCAAAGATTATCTGTTGTTCCAAGGTGATTAGGGGTTAGGGAGGGGTCAGATTCCAGCATCAGCCACATACCATGCCAGGACAAAATCTGCTTCCTGATGTGGCATCCAGGTCACCATTCCAGACTTCCCTAAAGGAACACTCCTCTTCTGAGTCTGAGATATCCTTTCCTACCAGCTGACTTCCATCCGTGAGAAAGGTTCTAATTATGCTAAACTTCAAAATAGGAAAAGAGGTGAGATCCAATGCCCTTGATACTTTCCCAGACACCTGACTATACAAAGAGGGGCTGGTTTGGGGGAAGGTCCCTTATCAAGCCACAAAGTGCTTAGGTCACATATCTGCAAGAGCAATAAGTGCCCAATTGTCCTGTATTTGAATAAAGAGGGACCACCGTGGTGATTCCTTTCCCAGGAATCTTGGGTATCTTGTTTACTTAAATGTCTGGAGCTGATTTCTTTTAGATGGCAACTCTTTTCACTGGAAAAAAAAATTCCACATACCAAGACTTTTTTAGTGGACTTTGATTTTAAAATAAAAATTTAACACAATGTGCGGGTCCTCAGGAATGGAGTCTCCAGGATACCTAACAAGATTTCATGTTTTGACATAACAGATTAGAATTGCAGATAGAATTTTTATTCTTGGAACAATGTATCAACCCCCCCTTCTTTTTTTAAAGATTTGAGAGAGAGAGAACGAGAGATAGAGAACACGAGAGGGAAGAGGGTCAGAGGGAGAAGCAGACTCCCTGCCGAGCAGGGAGCCCGATGTGGGACTCGATCCCGGGACTCCAGGATCATGACCTGAGCCGAAGGCAGTTGCTTAACCAACTGAGCCACCCAGGTGCCCTGTATCAAACCCCTCTTGAGGGTTGGAAAGAAACCATTAAAAAGTGTCTATACCTCTTGTCTAACCAATCCTGGCTATATAAAATGATTGGTGTGAACTCAAGCAATCAGACAACATGCTTTATGCCTCATTCTTAAAAAAACAATAACTTGAGAGGCGCCTGGGTGGCTCCGTCGTTAAGCATCTGCCTTCGGCTCAGGTCATGATCCCAGGGTCCTGGGATCAAGCCTCGCATCGGACCCTCTGCTTAGCGGGAAGCCTGCTTCTCCCTCTCCCACTCCCCCTGCTTGTGTTCCATCTCTCACTATCTCTGTCAAATAAAATATTTAAAACAAAACAAAACATAATGAGTAACTTCATCCCCAACCAAATTAGACAAATTTTACCATGTAAAAATCCGTCTTCCATGATACATCTATAAGAGAAAATATATTCCTACTTCCATCGTGCACATTCAGCTGCTCTTAAGGTTACAGATCATCCAAATATGTATAGAGTAAGAACAGAGTTTACTATGTGTTCAGCATTGCTCTGAGGGCCTTAATATTAAGCTCATTTAACCTTCACAACTATCATCATACTATCATGATCCCCACTTTCCATATCAATTTAGGCCTAGAGAGGTTAGGTAACTTGACCAATGTACCCCAGCTGGTGACAGAACTAGAAGTGCAGACCCAAGCATTATCTGGTTCTAGAGTATATGATCTTGACCTTTACAGATATTGGTGATTAATCCAGTGTTTAGTAAGAACCAACTTTATTCAAGGCACTGAGGTAAACACTGTAGGGAATTAAAAATAGTATTTGGTCCCTCCTCTCAAGAAGCCCTTATTTTTTTTTTTTGTTGCAGCTGTGGGCTATTATTCCCCATCAACCTGAACCTTCTTCACTTTGTCCCATCACACTGCCTATGATGTTAGGTTCTAGCGTTTTATGCCAGAACCACACACTTAAAGAATGAGCAAGATCTTAAACCTCAGTTGAGTATCCTCATTTTACAGATTTGAAAAATGAAATGCAGAGAAAGGTCTTATTCGAAGTCACAAGGTTAATGATAAAATGTAACTAGAAAGGCAATTTGTCTCCTAATCAATAACGTTCAGGGGCACCTGGGTGGTTCTGTTGTTCAGCGTCTGCCTTCAGCTCAGGTCATGATCCCAGGGTCCTGGGATTGAGCCCCGCGTTGGGGGGGGTCCTTCCTCAGCGGGGAGCCTGCTTCTCCCTCTCCTCCCCACTTGTGCTCTCTCTCGCTATCTGACTCTCTTTCAAATAAATAAAATCTTAAAAAATAAAGTATGTTCATGAAAATGTATGTTAGTTACATTTGTATAAGCTTAACTATAAACTCTTAAGTGGAGATTTCTGTTTAAAGGAGTCAGTAAAATATTCCATGTAGGCAATTATTTTATAAAGTGAATAACAACCATCTACCACCATGCCGACCAGGTCTTTTATAAATCTTGACATTCATATACTGGGTTTGGTGAAATTAGGAAAAAAAAAAAAAAACTCTGGTTGTCCTATTAGCTGGCAAATTAAAAATTCCCTAATACTATGGGTAAGACAGTGAATATCACTAAGAGGAAAATGTTCAAAGTCTTAGGCTCCATACGGAGTTACCAGATTCATACTTCAATAGATATTTCAGGGTCAAAAGTTTAACCTACGATAAAATAGCAGCAGCTAACACTCAGTATGGACTATGTGCCAGGGACTGTTCTAAGTAAGTACACTGAAGTATGATCTCATTTAATTCTGTGGAATTCTGAACATGAGAGACTCCATTTTGAAGCTTCATTTTCCTTTCTAACTAGTGAATTCTTGAACTGGGCCAAAAGTGGCAGCTTTTTTTTTTACAATGAGTTGCTAAACAGAACAACTGGCATTAGGACCATAAAACTGTTGGTATGAGCTTTATGAAGACAGAATAGTTAACTAAAACATACTAAGATTAGTTTTGTTTGATAGCACCAATTAAAGTCAGAGTAATCAAAAGCAGCTCAACTAAAAGGGTTTTATTTTTCTCTATCAAAATAATGTTATTACCCCAATTCTTTCTCAGAATAACCTCTTGTCTTCCCCACATGAGTGGGACACTTTTCCAGTTGCTAACACAATCTGTGCTCTCTGAATTACAATTCAGAGACCCCAAATAAAAGGCCTTTCTTATTCATTTTCCGCCTACTTTTCTTGGTTGACAATTCCCACAACAATGTGACAGAGTTCACATTACCTCCATTTTTTTAGACAGGGAAACTGGACTATAGGAAGATTCATTTGCCTACAACTACAGGGTAAGAAAATGTCAGAAGCAGAATTAGAGAGATATTTCTCATTACTGATGCCCATACTATCTTTGGAGAAGAGTGCAAACTCAAACTAGATACTAAAATTGCCACTGATCATTCAAAAGTGGTATAAAACAAGCACACTATTCCTTTGGGGCCTAAGTTAGTGCTTTAGCCCTTTGAGTAAGCATGTAGGAAATGTGCTAGACATGGGGAGTATCAAAATGAATATTGTTTATACTAATATATTGTTTATATATTATAATTGTAGTTCTCATGTTCAAGGATTTAGAGCAAAACAGAATATGACAGGAACACACATAGTTGTAAAACAAGCCAAGCTGGCTAAATATGAAATATAAAAAAATTGAGAATTTAGAGAAAATTTCACTTACAAGTTGCTAAGTGGGATTAGCAAAAGCTTCATGGCAAGGCTGACACTTGAGCCAGGCCTGCAGAAGTAGTCAGAATTTAGATGAGGTCCGCCCCTCAGGTTGTAGGAACAGTGTGAACAAAGGCATATTCACTCATGAATATGAATATACCAAGTCATCTGGCTTGAATGGAGCAAGGGCTGTGTGTAAAGAAGTGGGAGTGGAGATACAACTGGAAAGTGAGAATGAAGTCAGAGAGTAATAAAGAAATGGCTCGCTAAGGAATACAGACTTTATTCAAAAGGCTAAAAAGCTTGTAGCAGGGAAGATACATAATCAAAGTTAGATTTTAGGAAGATTAATCTGACAGTGATTGGAGAATGGACAGAGGGGACAAAAGCCAGTTAAAGGTTTAGGGAAGCAATGATACAGGGCAGAAAAAAGTGGCATTACTGGAAATGAAGAGGAGATTGATGAAAAGCTATTATAGGAAATTTTCTGTAGGAAATAACTGGACTATAAAGAAGAGAATGAAGGAAGAAAGGAGAAAAGGGGGAAAAGATGACCCTGTGTTTCAGTATAAATGGTAATGTCTTTAGTGACACATGTGCAAGACAAGTTATGAGAGCAGAGGCTACATTTAAGACCAAAAAAAAAAAAAAAAAGACATTCTGATGAGCCAATGAGAGATCCAAGTAGGAATTTACATATTCATTCACTGTGTGAGCATTTACTGACTGCCTATTACATGGAGAGCCCTTCCATAAATACTTGGGATATATCACAGTCACTAAAGGATTATTTATTGCTCTTTCTTGTTTATGAAACCATAATAAAGTGTCATATTTAAATTCAACTCTATAAAACATTTCCAAACCAACACAGTTGAAAAGTGATTTCCTTCCTCTGAATGTCTGCACATTTAACTGTCTGTACTACTCATGGGGTGTTTTAGCACTCCCCGAGTATCAGGTTTTCAATCAGATCATAAGTATATTGAAAACAGGCATCATTTTAGATATTCTTTGAAATCTCCCACAGTACCTCATTCAGAGTAGGAATTCAGGAGTGCTTTAATTGTTAGGGATTTCTTTCTCCTTTTATCTTCTATGATAAGGATACATCTTTTCTTAGCCTTGTAGAACAGAAAGGAACAGTAACATTTCACAACCAAAACACATGACCACTGTAAAAGGAGCCACAGAAGCTAAGTCGGTCTTGGACCTTGAAAAAGAGCTGAATAATGGCAAGGGCTAAGAAACTAGCATCCCATTTTTGGTAGCAACTTTACAAACAGAAAGAGGCAGCACAGAAATGTTAGCAAAGGAGTACCCAAACAACAAACCCAGAGCAGGAACTAAGACACCCAATAAAGGCATCTCTAGGTTAACTATTTTTAGAAACACTCTGAAAGTCAAATAAATCCCTACAGACATTAAAACTCAGAGTTCTAATTATTCTCTCCGAGTAGTTTGCTTTTTCAGGTATCAAATGATAAGTATAAAAAGGTATATATAGTTTTAGAAACAGGAATATGAAATGTGAAATGAAATGATAACCCTAACATTCTACTGTATATATAAGAACTGGCAAACATCGGGGCACCTGGGTGGCTCAGTCGGTTAAGCGTTTGCCTTCAGCTTGAGTCATGATCTCAGGGTCTGGGATTGAACCCCATTTTGGGTTCCCTGCTCAGCGGGGAGCCTGCTTCTCCTTCTCCCTCTGCCTCTGCCACTTCCCCCTGCTTGTATTCTCTGTCAAATAAAAATCTTAAAAAAAAAAAAAATTGGCAAACATCAATATCAAGGCCAATAACACTAACGTGCAAGTTACCTAAATGACCAAATGATATCTCTTTCTAGAAGCAGAACAAAGAAATAGACCTCACTCCTCCTGGGCATGTGCAGGTCATTACAAATCCAAAAGCCTATGTTGTGCCTCCTGTGATGCCAAAAGCTGTGTCAAAAGAAATCCATAAAATGGCATAAGAAAAAAATTGTGTAACTGCCCCCAAGAATTACTGGCAAAGGTCTCTTTCACACTGCAATTCAATATTGCAACCAAATGCACATCAGTAGAATAAGCATTTAGGACATTTGAATCAATATGCATTGACACCTTGAAAAGACAATCTTTTCTTCTTTAAGCACTTTAAGGTTATTTCTTGAGTCTTGCCTACCTTCAGAATCCCATAGTTGAATAGTCAAATTTGTCATTCCATCTTCATCTGTCGCAAGGTTTCTGATAAGGTTTTTGTCACATTCACCACTTGCAGCAGTTTAAGATCTTCTAATTGCAAGAAGAGATAGCTGGAGTTTGGCCAATTTTCTCCATAACTGGATCTTACAATGACAGTTTCTTCAGTCTTTATGAAAAATAGCATTTCAGTCTTTTATATATTCAGAACACTGAGAAATGACTTCCTTGCTTCTCCCAGAGTCACAAATGACAAAAGCAGGGCAATAACAAGTTTGCTAATTGTTTTGAAAGTTTAAATAAATCACATATGCAAAACCATTAAAAAAACTAAAGAACATTCTTCATACAGGTTCAAGTGACAGTCTGAAGTTGTTAGGTTAAGTTGTTTTTGCTGTACCAAAGTCTAGTAGGAGGGACTATCATGTTTTTCAAAATACGAAGCTATCTAGTGAGTAACAACTTATTTAACCCATAGTTATGAGAACGTAAAAGCCATAGCAGAAACCTCCACTCTTTCCCCTGGACTTCTCGTTTCTGCTAATGAAGAAACAGCCTCCCGTTCACCAGAATTTAAAACCTTAGTGTCAGTTTTTAAATTCTCTTTCTTCCTAAGGAAAACCCACACTAAAAGCAGTCACATCCAAAAATCTAAAAGATATTGGGGAGGCCTATAAATAAGTATTACTATTTTATTCATTCAAGTCAAAATCAAAATATTTACTGAACATGTTTGCTGGGGCACTGAGCTAGGAGCTGGGTATACAATGGTAATCAATTCAGACGTGGTCTCTGCCCTCTTGGAGCTTAGTCAGTAACCGCTTTTGTCTCTTAGAAAACTACAGTGCTCAGGGGTACCTGGGTGGCTCAGTCAGTTAAGCATGGGACCTCAGCTCAGGTCTTGATCTTGTGGTTGTGAGTTCGAGCCCCTACTTCAAACAAACAAACAAAAACTGCAGTTCTCAAAGATCAGCCTCGTAGCATCCTTAGGCTGATAACAGTTTTCCTACAACTCTAAAGAGTGATTGTTACCAGGCAAAAACTGAAACTGTTTTTTGATGTCCTTAAGTAGTAAAAAAAAAAAAAAAAAAAAAAATTTCTGGATGATTACCAGATAAGCTTGGAAACCTAGGGAAAGGAGATGGCTGGATCCACGGCCAAAGGTACAACCTAGTTACAGGGCCAACACTCCTGGACATTTGGATGGCAACACAGTGGGGCATAGGAAGGCCACCGGCACTAATTCTAATCTCTTACTCCTTCCCAAAACACTATTCCCTATTCACGTTCAATTAACCCACCTTAGGTCATATGCCTGTGTATTATGAGAAGTAAGGAAAATATCAGGCTTTTTTGGATTTCAAGCCAGACTCACAAGCCCTCTTGTATTTCCCAAACAAGATGCTAGGCCAAAAAAATAAAATTTTGAAAAGAAAAGAAAACTGAGCCTATACATCTAGTAGTCTCCAAACATACAACCATTTCAGCGGATCCTTCATGTAATCATGACACAATCTTCATCAAATGCAACTCTGATGGTTATGTATTAAGTATTTTAGATTATAAAATATTTGTCCCCTTTTTGACAAATTGTCAAACCAATTTCTATTGGACATTTTTATAGGTTTTTAAATATTCCATTTATATAGGCTAATCTTTCAAATGCAGTAGATTCTGTATTTCGTACCTCTTGTTTCCTCGTACCACATTAGGAAAAACATGACACACTGTACCAATATTGATAACAGGGAATGGAACTAATGTTTCTGCAGTACCTCAGTTAAATTCCCAGGGAACTTGCCTCATTTACAATGACAAAACAAAACAGACATAAGACAAGAATTTTATGGACCCCAAACTATTTTTACACTTGATTGACTAAATATCTTAATTCGTAATTTTTGTTGCCCAGGTCAAGGGTATGAAGTATATAAATTTTGGCCCCTTTCTATCAACCACCTTTCCTTTTCCTCACGTTCTCCAAGCCTTCTCTCCTTACTTGAAAACAGCCAGGAATAAAACCCGACAAATCTAGGAAAAAGTTGATAATCCTATCACTTGCACATATTTACTGGCTGATTACATTTAAACTGAGGTTTATATCATAGTGGTATTACAAATCCTTACCTAAATGTAACACATCCTCCCCCCACCTATTTTTTGGGTTTCTACTTAGAATTCTAATTGTCTGTAAGCAGGTGGAAAGATACTAGGGTTGGGTGGGGACAGTCAAACCCTAAAATTTCATCAAGCACCCTCAACTGAAAGCCCTAAAAGAAAGCCTGAGAAAACTGTCTGATTTCAAAGTAGTTTAGAAATGAGACGCTAGAGAGACTTTCTTACCCACGATCTTGTTCTCTAGGTGGCCGCTCATGCTGGAACCCCTGGTCCCTGCAGTCTGAGGATGTTCGTACCTGTGTCTCTTCGAGACTAGTTTGCTACATTATCTGGGACCTGATCGAACTTACCACTGCTTTGCCTGTTGACACGAGTCTGTCCCTCCATGCTGCTTTGTCTTTTCTCTAACCACTGACAACCCCTCTTCTTCATTCTCCCTGGGTGTAACTCAATTTCTGCCTGTCTTATCTCCCCTCTTCTCAACCCTCATTGCAGTTTTTCCTGGTATATTTAACTTTAGTTCAATTCATGAGGCATGTGTTCATCACCTACTTTATGTAAGTAGGTATGACAGATGCTAAGGTCTGTATTAAAACTTTCTGGCATCTAGGAATATATTTAAGGATTATTTCTACTTCCGGCCTTGTTTCTAATAAAAGAACTACCGGAACATCTGTATTCACTGTCTGTCTACTCATTTGGCACTTCCTACACAGCTTTGTATTATAGTTATAAGTATGCATATATCTCATATCCACCATGGCAATTACAATCAAATTCTTATATTCAGTAGGTACTCAAATAATTACCTTAATAAATGAACATATAAGTAGCTGACAGAAGTCAGAAGTTACCTCCATTCCTTGAATGAAAATATGAAGAGATGAACATTCTGAGTTTAATTCCTTTATTTAATTATATGTAAAGCTACTATATATGTCTATGACAAATAAGAGAAAAGGGACAAAGCCTTCCCCAAAAGAACAAAAAGGGAAAAAGAACAAATTATTTCTATTTCTTCTATATGGTAGTACTTTGTTGAGTACTGATGGAATAGATCAATCAGAAGCATTCATTTTAATGTGTAGGTAAAATACAATTCCTTTCGGTACATATTTTGCTTTGATATATATACAAAGATACTGTAATGAAGTTGTGCTACCTCATCTTACTCTCATTTGTAATACATTTACATAAACAAAAAAAGGTAAGTTCTACTGGAGGAGGACCTTTATCAGAGACATGCCCCAATGCAGTTAGAGAACACCAAGAAAAATCATTTCCTCTTCCTAGGCCTGAGATTCCTCATCTAAAAACTTAGAAGAGTGAATGAGATGGTCTCCAAGTTTCTACGACTCATGTATACACATTAATTTAAGGCTATATATCCTGGCTTCATGATGCAAGGCTTGGCCAGGATACTTGCTTAAAGTAAAAGTAATACACGTATCTTCTAAAAGCCATCTTTCTTCCTCTGCCTAAAAGTGGCAATGTCCCAAACAGGAGCCATTCCTTCAGCTTAGATCCTAGAGTAAAGATGATATGCAGCAGAGTCACAACAGCTGACATTAACTAAATGAAATACACCTTTTCTGTTGTTACTAAGCACAACCTAATAAAAGCTAAAGGTAAGAATTTGCTAATAATTGAATGTCCATTCATAGTTTAACACACAAAAATTCAAATTTAACAGAAAACTGATGAATTATGACAATGGAAATAAGTTAAAAAGCAACTTTTAAAAAATAAATATATATAGTATTTGTAGTAAAAGAAATTGACTTTACATAAAATTTTCCTCATCATTTCTGGCTTGAATCCTTACAAGACTATTCCAGATAAGAATCAACATTTTTTAGAAATTGTTCTTCATCATTAAGATATTCCAAGATAATATTTCCACCATTATATAAAGGACAATCCTCCTTAGCAATCCAGGTTTCCAAAGTATGATCCAAGGGTAAGGCTTCTCCTGAAGTAATGTGACATAACCTTAATTTCTGTTAAGGGAAATAAATCATACTGTAATAAACAAACATGCGGGTATACAGTATCCTAAAGCTTTTAGAGAAAAATTATAACCGGTTGTTACCTTAGCTGTTAATTTGTTATTATCATTTTTAAGACTGGTTAAAGAAGCTGCAAAGTCTATGACCTTTCCAATGCTCCATCGGTGGCAAAAGAACATTGGTTTGCTCTTCTCTTTGCTCCCCTTAGGTAAGAAAACCCGAAAGTAAACTCTTTCTTTCTGTAAAGATAAAAAGTTAAAATACAGATTACACATTACATACATACATATATATTTATTTATATATATAAAAATAGAGAGAGAGCATCTGTTTTTGTTTGGTGACCTGTCTTCCTCTCTTCTCCTGGTTAGAGGATTACCCTCTAATGATGGATCTTTTAGTGGGAATACCAATCACAGTACCCAAGAATCTACCTAAATGCATTCACATAGGACCTAAGGCCCTAGGCTAGGGTGGTCTGTGCAAAGACAAGCATGTGACATAAAATTAGGCCAATCAAGTCTTTTCCTGGAATTTTATGTTCAAGAACTAGGAGAAGGGAGGAGGTTTTTTTGTTTTGTTTTTAAGAGTTTGGTTTTTTTGGGACACCTAGGTGGCTCAGTCAGTTAAGCATCTGCCTTCAACTCAGGTCATGATCCCAGGGTCCTGGGATTGAGCCCCACATCGGGCTCCAGGAAGCACGCTTCTCCCTCTCCCTCTGCCTGCCACTCCCCCTGCTTGTGTTCTGTCAAATAAATAAAATCTTAAAAAAAAAAATTTAAAAGCTATAGCCTCACCAAAAAACAAACAAAAACCAAGCACCTTGAGGATCAAAAATGAAGCAAACAAAGAAGTGAAAGGTAGGGAGACTGAGCCACAGACTTTCAAAGTCTGAGAAGAGGAAGTAGCAGTCAAGAGTTCAACTGTGGGTTAGTGGGAAACAATATTACCACATGGAGATGAAGCACAGGGATCGGGCTCACTGCCTGGAAGCAGAGGCTAGAATGGGGCTTATGCTGCAGTAAAGGACGCTGAAGAAGGTACTGCTGAATGCTGACTTAAGCTACTGCTTACAAGAAATAATATTCAGGAAGGCAGAGAAGCACAGATAGAACCTCTTGACAGTGAGGAAGCCAAGGTCTTCCAACTCACTAAGTGGATCCACAATAATTTGAAAATCTCTGTAGAGCAAAAGCACAAACTGCCAATCTCAAACCTGAATTGTAATGGAAATCCTGAGCAAATGGGCCAGTGGAAGAAAATGCAAAATTGCCAGAGAGGGAGAGATGAGTGACCACAGTGAGCAATATAGTAAGAACCTCCTACTTAAGACAGACATGTGGAATCTATAAATGGAAATTCAAAACAAAGGTTAACTTACTATGGACAGATGAACTAACTGAACTTGAAAAAGATACTTTTATGGACATATCCATAAAAAAAGGAACAAGAAGGTACGAATCAAAAATAGGCAGAAATGAAACAAGGCAAGCTATGAAGATCCAGTGAGAAATTTAAAAATTTTTAAATACAGTTTCTGAAATATACTCAAACAGGAGAAATTTCAATAATATTCAATAAAAAGGTTTAACTGATTGGAAGATGTATTTGAGAAAGTCCTCTAGAATGCAGCACAAATAGACCAAGATAGAAATTATAAATCCCAAAAATGTGTAACAAAAGTTAAGAGAAGGAAGCAATACAGAAATAATGACTAATTTTCCAAAAGTAAAAAAAATAAGTCAAATTAAAAATGTACTTCCAGGGCCAAGCTAAACAATCAAAACAAATCCATATGTAGAAACATTGTATTGAAATTGGAAAACATCACAGATAAACTCTTAACTACCAAAAAAAACAGATTACCCATAAAGCAACAAGACTGACAGATGTTTCCTCAATAATAAACAGGGGCCAATGAATAGTATATTGAGAGTTGAGAGACTCTAATGGACAATCCAGTTCAAGTGAGGGCAAAATAAGGGCATTTTCAGAAGGCTGAAAGTTTACCAGTGAAGACTCTTAATGAATGAACTTAGCCAAAATAAAAGTGAGTCCTAAGGAAGGAGAAATTCAAAAAATATGTTGGTAAATTTGAACAGCTACTGACTTAAAAAGAATGTGTGAACAAAGATGGGATGGGACACACTCAACTGGAGAAAGCATGTTAAACTCTTTGTCTTATTCAAGAGGATACAATACTAAGTAACTTTAGACTCTGAAAGAAAAAGTGGTAATTATATATTTTAAAAATTAACAATGTAAGCACATGCCTATTATCACATTATAAAACATTACAATGAAGATTCTAGATAATACAGTACAAAAAAACGAATTAGGTAGTATAATTATTGAAAAATTAAAATTAAAACTATCCTTATTTGTTAATGGGGTATGATTTACCTAGGAAATGAAGGTAAAGAAAAAAAAAATCAAAGAATTTGGTGATGTGACTGAATAAGATGAACAAACAGAAAACACCCTTTTTTCTCTATATTAGAAGTACCTGGATATAGAGGTAGGTGGAAATTTTCTGTTCACAACAGAAACAAAACCCATGAGATAATTAGGGATGAAAATAAGGAATAAAATTTGAAGAAAAACAAAATGTTACAGAAGACAAAACAGGAGCTAAATAAATGAAAAGACTTCTAGGATTCTTAGACAGGAAGACAATGTTTTGTATCATACAGTGCGAATCCAAAGGAATGATTTCAGTCAGAACTTGCTAATAGTCTGAACTTGCTGGGAAAGGGAGTTTTACTTTACCTAACTTCACAGAAATCACTAGATAACGTATTGATGGACCTTTTACATCAGTTACTTACACCTAGTGAGCAGGGAGGAAGCCAGAATCTCCACTACAAAGAGGAAGAGTTCAAGAGGGTATGAAATCCTCCTGAGAATAGCAAAGGGGGCTTCTCAAGAATGGCCAAATTTTTACATCCTGTGGGCACTATTACTTACAGCTTATATTCTTGTAGGAAACTGGGGGACATGGGAAGCCACATATCTAAGATCATGCTGTGTTCTCTCTTGCTATTTATGATTTCTGTCAGTTTCTCCATTTCTCCTTCAAAGAGCCTAAAATCTTTAAAGTTACCTACTGGAGTCTGTCACTCAAAAACCCTGTCCCATCAAGACAACCATGAAAATCCTAAGAGGTTTTTGTTTTGTTTGTTTTAGTATAGTTGACATACAACGTTACATTAGTGTAGGTATACAGCATAGTGATTTGTCAAGTTTATACATTATGCTATGTTTACCACAAGTATAGCTCCCATCTGTCCCCATACAATGCTTTTACCATATCGTTGACTATATTCCCTCTGCTGTGCCTTTCATTCCCATGACTTATTCATTCCATAACTGGAAGCCTATATCTCTCACTCCCCTTTACCCATTTTGGCCAAACCCCCAACCAGAAAGTTTTTTAAATTTGAATATAATAAGGATGAATAATATGGGTGAATAAAGAATAAAACTGCTAAGAAAAAATACAGATGGGACTTACATTATCATTTTAGAACATTCTATAAAGCTATTGCATCAAATCAATTTGGCACAGAAAAATGAGTAAAAAATGAGTGGAATAAATAGGAAATCCAAAAAGAGATCCAATAAAAATAAATCTTAAACTTATTATGAATTGAAATACCAAATATCACCTTCAATAGGAGAAATGATTTAATAATTGGTGATGACAAAACTAGCTAAAAAACTGGAAGAAAATAAAACTGGGTCCTTAGCTCAAAGTATATGCTAAAAACAAATTCCAGATGGATTAAAGACAAACGCAAGATGCAAAAAAAGTAAAAATCCTAAAGAAAGCCAAAGCAGGGGAAAAAAAAAAAGCAGACCTTAGAAAAAAGGTTGAAAAGTCAATGAGATACATAAGTGAAATATATTTGATAGATTTTGAAAAAAAATTTCAGATTATAGATTTAAAAAAAATTAACATCTATTATATTCCAAGAGTTTCCATAAGTTGACCAAACAAAATAAAGACATGAGAATGGGTAAACGGACAACCAAAGAGAAAAATGATCAAAGGATATGCATGGGTGATTAAAAGAAGAGCAATTATACATGGCCAACATATTAAAAGACGCTCAAGGGACGCCTGGGTGGCTCAGTCGGTTAAGCGTCCGCCTTCGGCTCAGGTCATGATCCCGGGGTTCTGGGATGGAGCCCCGCATCAGGCTCCCTGCTCAGCGGGGAATGTGCTTCTCCCTCTCCCTGCTACTCGCCCTGCTTGTGCTCTCTAACAAATAGATAAAATCTTTTAAAAATAAAACCAAAACCAAAAAAAACCAAAAACCCTCAAACTGAACAGTAGTCAAGGACATGCAAATTAAAGCAATTAGATCTTTTTATAGCCATTAGACTGGAAAACATTCAAAAGGATGGTAACAGCTACTGCAAACCAGGGGAAGAGGAAAGGGTACTCTCATTCTGGCCACAAGAGGCAGCATATTAAACTGGGTAGGTCGGCAGCCTCATCCCTTGAGTGATCTTCAGATTATTCATCTGTGAAATGAGGATATAGGATATAGATTATTCCAATACTTCCAGTTATGGAATATACCAGGAGAGTTGTGAGTATTGAGAGTGAAAAAATTTAAAGGTAAGGAAATTGGGCTTTATTGGATATGTAAAAGAAGATCTGAAGAATTTTAAGCAGAGCAATAACATGACCTAATTTATACTTTTAGGACTTCTCTGGCTGCTGCATCAAAGCTAGATTGTGGGAAAGCAAATATGGACACAGGTAGAACAATTAGAAGATCATGTTAATCTAAGCATGCAAGAGATTGTATTGTGCCTATCTTTTTATTTTCTGTATTTATGATGCTTTGACATCTGAGACCTGCTGAGGAGGCCTCCACTGTCCCTCTCAGGATCAGCTCATTCCTAGAGGTAGCACCTGTGAGTGTTCCCTTCATATGCAATCAAACCAATCAGAAGTCCATACCCCCAACTGCCTCCAGGGCCACTATTTCCCTAACCTCATCAACCCAGAGCCAAATACCAGACAACGAGGCACTGCCCTACACCCGAGAGCCCACTGAAATCATTCAAACTAACCAATCCTAAACCTGTTTAGACTATCACATCCATTCCTTCCCACAGAACCACAATAAAGGCTCTTCCCCATGTTTTCTCTCTCTCCCTCTGCCTCCTAACTGATCCTGGTGCTTCCCTGTATAAGTCTTCCCTCACCTTCACCCGATCTTGCATGGTAGGCTTGCATCTCTTGGGATCTGTAAGTATAATAATTTATTTCACCATACCTAAATAATAAAACCTACATTTTTAAAAAGATGTGGTGAATTGGGAGTGGGACTAAAAGAAACAGAAAAGAACAAATTCAAAAGATATTTGGAAGTATAACAGAATTTGATAATGATATAGACTGGCAAGCTAGAAGGCAGTAAGCAAGTCTTAAAAAAAAAAAAATTTAAAGCCACAAAACAATGCTTGGCATAGTGTATTCAGTCAATAAAGGCTGACTATAATAACTGCTGCTAGTAGAAATGTAAATTGTTGCAACTTTTTTATAAAGCAGTTTGGCAACAAAAAATTCAGATTTAAAATACACATACCCTTTGACCAAGCAAACACATTCCTGGGAATTTAGCTCACATAAATAAGAAACCAGATTGAGACTACTTAGCACAGTAGCCGAAACTGGAAACAAACTGAATGTTCATTAAGAGAAAAATGGCAAAATAAGACCTGTACATCTACACTGGAATTATTTACCCAGTTTTTAAAGAATGATTTAAAGCCACACCAGCTCCTTTGAGGGAATTTCTGCTGGGCATGAATGAGAAGGAAATATAGAGAGAAGGATATATAGCCTACCTAAAACCTGCCTTATTTTTATTTATAGCCATAATCACTATTGGACATGGTAGTATATATAATATTTAATAGCTATCTCGCCCCTTGGAATATAAACCCCATGTCGGCAAGGACTCTTATTTACTCTTGTATCTCCCTCCAGGGTCTGATATATAGTAGGTATTAAAAAAAAAAAAAGTGGTGACTAAATGATATGATGCCGTCTTTATAAAATAATGAAATAATGACCAAAAGATACTTTGTGTTTGCATACATATACAAGTAAATATTTCCATTTATGTAAAATTATACTCATGTATACACACATATATATGGGTATATATTATATATGTAAGTACATATGTTTCTAAATACAAACACACATTAATGCAAGGGGAAAAGTTATAGCTACAGACCTGTGGCATGCCCCATAATAAACTATTACCTGTGTTAAGGACATGGTTTCTGAAGCCAGCCCACCTGGTTTCAACTGGTAGTTCTCCACTTAGTAGCTATGGTACTAGCAAATTACTTGATCTTTTTGGTGCCTGAATTTTCTCCCTGTTAGGCAGAAATAATAGTGCCTATTTCACAAGCTTCTTGTGAGGATTAAATGTGTTAGAAGAGGGCCTGGAACAAAGTAAGTGCTATACAAGTTTTTACTATTATGTTTAAGTAATGAAACAACTGCAAAGTAATTTGAACAATGTATTATTGGATACCTTAGGGCAGCCCTTCTCAACCTTGTCACTATTGACATTTTGGATTTTTTTTTAAGCTGTTATTTGAGAGAGAGAGAGAGAGAGAGGCAGCGAGAGAGGGAACACAAGCAGGGGGAGGGGGAGAGGGAGAAGCAGGCTTCCCGCTGAGCAGGGAGCCCTATGCGGGGCTCGATCCTGGGATCCTGGGATCATGACCTGAGCCGAAGGCAGTCGCTTAACCAACTGAGCTACCCAGGAGCCCCTGGACCAGAAAATTCTTTACTGTGGGCACTGTCCTATGCATAGTAGGAGGTTTAGCAGCATCTCTGGCCACACCCACTAGATACCATAGGATCCCCATGTCCAATTGTGACAAAGCAATCCTAGGAGACAAAAATCACCCTCAGTTGAGAACCACTGCTTTAGTGGGAAGGACATGGGCAGAGGAGAGTGTGTTGGTTTTTCCCTTTATACAATCTTTTAAAAGTTACACTTGTGAAAGCATGTACTACGCTTGTAATTTTAAAACCATCAAATCAAGATTTCAAAAAAAGGAAAATAATCACTAAAAAATGACTAATCAATGGTTTTAAACCAGCAGAATAAAAGGGAATATAGAAAATGTAATCAAAAGACGTGAGGAGAGAGGAAATAATCAAAGGAAAAGGTTGATGAGCAAAAAGCATAAGGTGGAGGAAATATGTTCAAATGTATCAGTGATCACAATATAAATGGATTCAACTCACCTATAAAAGAGATAGTATCAAACGGGATTAAAGAAAATAAAGTCCAGCTATATGCTGCTTACAAAAGAAACCCTAAAACAAAACAGAGAAGTTAAATATAAAGGGATTTTAAAAAGCAAGTTAAGCAGTCACTAAAAGAAAGCTAGTGAAACAGTATTAGCATTCAAAATAGGATTTAAGGCAATTCATAAAGATAAGAAATTCCATGTACCTGATAATATGTTTAGAAAAACCATTAGAATTATAAGAAAGAAATCTGACAAAACCAGTTATAGTGGGAGATTTTAAAACCCTCAGTCTCAAACTGATAGATCAAGCAGACCAAACATTAGTATGCACACACACACACAGACATGCATATGGATACATATAAATGGAGAGGTGATGGCAGGATAAAGACTGCAAATGACAAAGCAAAAAGTGCAAAATGTAAATAATTGGTACATCTGGATAAAGAATATGGAAAAAATTTTTTAAAACTACCAAGTTACCAGATAAAAAAACCCACACCCAAACAAGTACGTTGAAAATAAATTCACTGCAAGAAAATGGAAAAAGATCAGAAAATCTAAGCAAAGCAGGTAAGAGGAAATTTTAAAAGCAGAATTTAGTGACACATAAAGCTAAAGAAAAAAAAAGGCAAAAACAAAACAGTAGAGGTCAATAAAACCAAAATATGGTTCTCTAAAACAACTAAAATATAAATTAAAACACATACACAAACCTCTAGCAAGATTGTTCAAGGAGTAAACAAAATACAAATGAAAAATATTAACAATGAAATGGAATGACTACTAAAGACAATAGAGATTTTGGAACATAAGAATAACTTGAACAACTTTATAACAATAAACTGGAAAATCTACATCAAATGGTAAATTTTAAGACAAATTAATATTTACTAAAATTTGGGGTGCCTGGGTGGCTCAGTTGGTTAAGTGTCTAACTCTTGACTTCACCTCAGGTCATGATCTCAAGGTCATGAGATCCGAGCCCCACGTCTGGCTCTGCGCTCAGTAAGGAGTCTGCTTGAGATTCTCTCCCTCAGCCTCTCCCCCTGCTCGGGTGCTCCAATTCTCTCTTTAATAAAATCCTTAAAAAAAATTTACCAAAATTTAAGAAAGGACTATCCAAATAAACCAAGAACTTTTAACACATTGAAATAGTATTCAAAATATTCCCCTCAAAAAAGGCAACAGATTCAAAGGTTGTAACACCCTTTAAAACAACACTTCAGGAACAAATAATCCCCACTCACTACAAAAACTTCAAAGAATAAAAAAAGTAAGCTACTCAATTTTAGGTGTATAATATTGGTGCTAATATCAAACACTAAATACATTAGCTAATCACTTAGCAGTGCATTTTAAAAGAATTACATACTGGCATCAAGGAGTATATTCTGGAATATGTGGGTGATTCAACAAAAAAATTGATTAATGTAATTTAAAACATTTGTAAGGAAAGAAAAGACACCTGTTATCCTACTGGATGTAGGGAAAAAAACTTACAGTAAGAATTCATAGCTATTCATGATATAGATTCCTAGCAAACTAGGAATAGAGAAAAGTACTGCTAACCTGAAAAAGCTACTACCAAAGATTTACAGCAAATATAGTATTTAATGATGAAACTTTAAAGTCATTTGCATTAAAGTCAGAAAAATGATGACGATGCTTACCATCACCCACATTATTCAAGACTGTTCTGGAGATCTCAGCCAATGCACTAAGATAAATAAGGAGAAGAAAAGAAAATTGGGGAGAAAAAACCCCACAAAACTGTCATTCACAGAAGATATGGCTGCACAGAAAACATCCCAGAAAATCTACAAACTATGGGAACTATTAGATTACTTGCTAGATAGAAGGACAACATACAACAACGAGAAATAACCAGTTAGGAAAATACAATTTTTTTTTAAAAAAGCTATCCCTTACAATGGCAAAAAAAAAAATGACCAGGAGCCTAAGATATATAAATATGTATAAGCATTATAAAATGTTAAAGACCTAAAAAAAAAAAAAAGACCTAAAGAAAAATTGGAAATCATAGATGTGGATGGGAAGATTCAAAACTCTAAAGATGTCAACTACCTCTAATCTAAAATTTAACAATTTCTATCAAAATTGCAATTTCAAAGAACAGGACAAAGTGATCCTAAAATTTTTACAAATGAATAAATTGCCAAGAATAGATGTGGTTGAAAGCAAAGAATAAGGTGGAATGACTTATCCTACTTATTATAAAGCTATGATAATTAAGACAGTTTGCTATTAATGCAAAGATAGACAAACAGACCAAAGGAACTGAATTGAGATCCATAAATTAGTCCTACATGTATAGAACAATCTGACAAAGTTTGAACAAAGTATGACAAAGGTTTCATTATAAGGATGAACTCGTCAATATCTTATGTTACGACAATAGGAAATCCCGGGGGGGGGGTGCTAATCTCTACTTCACTTACAACTAAATTCCAAATGGAACAAAGAGTTGATAATTTTTTTTTTTAACTTTTAAAGGAAAGTATAAGAAAATAACTTATTTCAAAAAGTACAAATCTTAAGGAAATTAAATTTGGGTACATTAGAATTCTAAAGTCTGAACCACTAAAGAGATCAAAAACAAAGTGAAGACAAGCCAGACTAAGAAGATATGTGAAATCCATTTACTCAAGAAAGCATTAGAATTCAGAATATATAAAAAATTCTATAACTTTTTTTAAAGTGCAAAAAAAAAAAAAGGAAAACAAAACCCAACACCCAACAGAAAAAAGGTACAAAGCACATGAATAGTTCACAGACAAAATGGCTAATAAATCAATGTAAAAGTAGCTGAACCTTATCAGTCACAAAGGAAATTCAACTTTAAACTTCAGTAAGTTTAGAAACAAAAACACAAACTCTCAGACACTACAGGAAGGAGATAAATCAGTACAACCACTGACAATAGAAAGTTGATATCTAGTAAAGCTGAAGATGAGCAAACCCCATGACCCAGCTTTTCTATTTCTAGATATATTGCCTAAAGTAGCATTTTTCAATCTGATTGATGGTCTCAATCCTTTAAGGGTTATAAAATCAACAATCTTTAAAATAAAACAGAACAAAAAACATCAGAGTATGTAACACATAAGGCTAATATATAACAAAACTAGGTATTACTTACTAAAACTGTGTTAAGGTATGTATATATATATGTATGCATGAATGTACATACGTACTGGGAGATTATATATAATATAATTGATATTATGGAGTCTTAAAGGGACCACCCTAGAAAAATGTTCCCATACATACACAAGGATTTTCACTATTAGAACAGTTTATAATAGCAAAAAAATTGGAAAAAATCTGAATCTTGTTCATTAGGAAAATGGATAAAACTGTGGTATATTCATACTATGGAATAATGTGCACCTACCAAAATGAATGAACTAGACTAAATGTATCAGCATGGATAAGTGTTAAGAACATGATGCCAACTGAAAAGAAGTTGAAAAAGAATACATACGGTTCACTGACACCTCTGTAAAGTGAAAAAAAAAAAAAACCCTTAAAACTATATACCATATAATACTAGTAACAATACATATCATGTTCAGATTAGTTGTTACTTGATGGGTGGGAAGAGTAAAAAGGGAGCTTCAACCATATTTGGAACATTTATTTTTCAAAAATCTTTGAAACCAACCTGTGGCAATGACTTATCTCCATCAGCATGCATTTTTAATTTCATCAATGCTACCTTTGCAGCTGTTTCACTATTTTTTGCACCTTTACGTCGTTTACTTGCTGTCTCTCTGGTCTTAGAATCTAAGAAATAAGTATAAGCATATAATCACATAGAATTTTTACATTACATTTTCCAGAGTTCTATTACTATTTATTAGTTATGGCCTTGAAATGTACACAAATTACACACCATGGAGCTATATAGAGACCACATTCATTTTTGCTGGTATTATATTTATATGACCATTATAAAAATACCATTGAGGTTGATGATCTAAGCCATCTCCATATCAAAAATTCACTGTTATGTGCTTTCTAATTTAAGCCTATTTAATCCAAAACAATCACTAACACTTCTGCAGAAAACTTTAAGAGTTGGTTACAGAAAATTTTAAATAAAGGTACTATCCTTAATACAGAATGAAAATTCTGAACATATTGGCAAAGAGACTGGTCTAAGTCACAGATACATTCTTCCTGGCAGCTCAGATTATCAGCAGCATTCGCAGGACAGCTGATGAGACTTAAGATTAGTATTTAGGGGTGCCTGGGTGGCTCAGTTGGTTAAGCGACTGCCTTCGGCTCAGGTCATGATCCTGGAGTCCCGGGATCGAGTCCCACATCGGGCTCCCTGCTCAGCGGGGAGTCTGCTTCTCCCTCTGGCCCTCCCCCCTCTCGTGTGCTCTCTCTCTCATTCTCTCTCTCAAATAAATAAAATCTTAAAAAAAAAATTAGTATTTAAAGAAAGCAAACCACTACATTGGCTTTATGAATACCATGTCTAGCCATGATAGTTAACCAGGTGATCTGGCCCAGTAAAAGAACATCTGGTAGGGTACTTCCATAGAATTTCCAATTTTTCACTGGTCAGGTAGGCCTTGTGAGAAATACGGTCACAAAAATGTCATCAAGATCTATACCAAGTTACAAACATTGAGGCCATGAAAAACACCTTCCATAACGTGCAAGCTGAAATAAGAAGCAGGACTCCGTAACTAACAGATATACAGCAGTAAGGAAACAACAAAACAAGCTTTCTAGATACTTGCCAATAATGTCTTTAACAAGTTTCTGAGTGGCAGCCATACGAGGCTTAGGAATTTCCAGTTTTTCACATTCATGATCCGACTGATGACGGTGCCTATGAGCAACAGAAGAGTGACACTAGTTCATGTATTTGCATAGGACTTACACAGATACACAGAATTTGAATGGTCTCAGTGATCACCTCAGGCAAAAATTCTTCTCACAATAAGGACATTTAACTGGCACAAGCTCTCTTTCAGCACAGTCCTTGAATGAGCATGGGTAAGAGGTAGGCTTATCTGACTTCAGGCTCTCATTGATTACAGTCACCTGAAAATGTACAAAGAGGGAAATGGCATTATATCTTTCACATTTAAAGAAAATCAACATCTATTTTGGAAGGCAACATTCATACCATTTTTGCTTAAACTTGTCAGAACAACCTACATACTCTCACATAACAGATTATAATAAGTGTGTAAGAAATGATTACTCTGCTGACTGTTCTACATTTTCATAACTTTCTTCCTGTGGTATATTTATCTTCTAAGTCAAGTTAAAATTACTATTCAGTTACTCTTCATAATTTTAGTCTTCTATTCTGTATCAGTCCTAAACAAAGATGCCCACATAATAATATGCTTAGGTGATCATTTCATCAACCCTCAAATGGCAAGTCATAACTACTTTCTATGCTGATTTTAGCAAGTTAAAATATATATATATTTGAGAGAACTTAGAAGTATGTTTATCCATGATATAGAAGGTTAAAGATGGTTTTTACAACGATACATTCTCTATTCTGCATTTATTCTTATATTGAGGAAGAGATTTTACAAGATTAAAAAAAAAATCCAAGTCAGGCTAGTTTGAGTTTTAAGTAACTAGGTTTCTAGAGTTGAATGTATTTAGTGAAATAATTTCTTAAAAATCTACAACTAAAGGGCATTCCTCTATATATATGGTAGTTATATCCTGTTGGAATTGACTATTTTTCCAGATTTGGTCTAATGGTAAAATTGTTTTCATTTCATTATTTAAGGAGATCTAATTGACATTCTATGAGACATTCATAGAACTCAAATGATATCATAAGAAAAAGGAAAGCACAGAGAAGATTTACAAGCTGTAGAACATTAATATGTTTACTATATGACTATTTCTCTCCAATTAATCCTGCATAATACCAAAATATTAATTCTTATTTTCCTCACATAAATCACCTAAACCTTAAAGGACCAGATTTAGACTGAGGTTCATTTAACCTTAATTTTCTACAGTTGAGAAAACAGATATAAAAATCCTTAGTAAAGTGCTTGGTAAATGCTGGGCAGGAATATCAACTGAAAAATGTGAGGCACATGCTTTCTGCCAAATCGAGTGGATTCAGTTTAACTTCCTGCCGTTCTCTGACCAAAGGCGATGAAGCAACTTATAAATTTGATAAAATTACATTTGACATGGTGGGCCCAGCCTTCTCTTCTTCCCTCTTGGAACTGAGCTGCCCTCAAGGAGGAGGCCTAACCTGGGGAAGCACGGCTGTGAATAGTGGGAAAATCCGCATATTTCTGGATTTCCTTTGCAGCCTACACTACACTACACTAAGCTTCATCACTCAGTTATCCTTTTTGAGTAGTAACAATGATATTTTTGCTTCTATCTAACAGCTCTTATTAATCTCTCAATTTGATCGGAATTGGGGTGAGGATTTTATTGGACTACAGGTTTGTTCCTGGTGATCTAAGGTCGACCAAGTCAGAAGAATTTGTAACCACCAAATCCTAACACTAGGAAGTAGGGAAAATGAACAAAACGGTGAAGGAAAACTTGAAGGAATATATGATGAGGATGTTAACTCCACTGTATATTTATAAATATAGAGCCTAAAGCTGTAAGTGGGCTACCTAAACATAACTGCAATGTACAGGATTTATAGCAATTTATAAGTACCAAGAAGACCAATTTTTCTTTAAAACTGAGAAAAATAACAGAAAATGAACCTCTTTTGAGGTTCATGAACAGAAAAGAGCCTCTTTACATAATCAGTTTAGTATGTCAAATTTTAATCTGTGGTACCTTGACTAGTTTTAAATTCAATCAAATTCTGAATGAAAGTACATAAATACAAACATTTTATTAGGACAACTAATAACATACCTCAGGACAGCTGTGTGACTCCCTGGTTCTGTGTTCAAGGCTTAATTAAAAAAAAAGTTTAAATGCAATCAAATAATGTAGTTAAAGATAACTGCAGTAATTAGAGATATTTTAATGGTTAGTATCCTTAAGATTACTCACACTACATTAACTCTGCATATAAGAATAAACTGAAATGCCAGATAAATTAAAGACAGAACATCTATAGTCTCAAAAGTTTCAAAACCCAACTGTTCAACTTCATTATGAATAAAAACAATTCACCACTCTAAACTACCTCTGACAGTCGGTTAAGCGTCTGCCTTGGGCTCAGGTCATGATCTCAGGGGTCCTGGGATCTAGTCCCACATGGGGCTCCCTGCTCAGCAGGGAGTCTGCTTCTCCCTCTCCTCCTGCCCCTCCCCTTGCTCATGCTTTCTCTCAAATAAAATCTTAAAAAAAAAAAA
>NW_027397067.1:30824737-30935156 GCF_003265705.2 Callorhinus ursinus
GGGGGGGGGGGGGGGAGGAGAGTGGCAGGCAAAGGGAAAAGCAGGCTCCCCGCTGAGCAAGAAGCCAGATGCCAGACTGAATCCCAGGACCCTGGGATCATGACCTGAGCCAAAGGCAGATGTTCAACTGAGTGAGCCACCCAGGCATCTCTTCTATCATATTCTTTATACTGTGGATATGTTCTCTTCTTGTGATTTCAAGACACAAATGTTAAGTTTTATGCAAAAAAAATCACACACAAATTCATTTCTGAAAGTTTAAAGTTTACCCACATAGATACACAAGTAATTAGAGCCTAGGACTATATTTTCTAAGTAATTACTATAATATAAAATATTAATGGCCTAAGTAAAAACTATTTTAAATCATTCTGCTTTTCAGAAATAAATTTCTTATTAAAAACACTAAAATTACTTCCAAATCCTGTATAAAAATTTAACTTACCAAAATACTCCTGAACAACCATCACATACAAATGGAAGAAAATCTAAAATCGAGGGGAAAATGTTATATGCACTGGTCAGTATGTGATTTTGATTTAGTTTTCTTAAAAAGATTCTTAAGGTACTGAACTACATCTATAGGAGAACTCTTCTTTTTGACCAATATCCTAGTGTAGGAATTCGTGGTTAAACCAAAGCTATCAAAACCTCAAGCACTCTGGGAATGACTGGATTATCAGGAGAAATGTTCCTTGTAGTAGTGTGCTAGATCAGGAAAAAAAAGCACTGGGATTTTTTGGATGCCCAGATTTATTATGTGTTGTTTCTGAGTACTGTATGCTGCAAAAATCTTGTATTTGAAGTGAAAATCCTGGGTTTCAATTCTGATTCCACAGTTACTAATCTAGCAATGCTAAGCAAACTGTTTAATAGTAAAGTTTTGTGGGGGATAAGAGGAAGATGTCAGCATAGGAGGATCCTGAGCTCATCTCCTCCCACAGACACACCAAGATAACAGCTACATCTGAAAAACACCTGAAAACATGAAACAGACCTTCCAACGCTTAATCCTACAGAGGGAGAACACACTGGAAGGGCAGGAGGGGTGGAGACACAGTTGGGAACCAAGCCTGTGGTAAGACTAACCATAAACAGGAGGAACACAAGCACAGAAAAGCTAGAGAGGATCAGAGCCCAAACCAGGCACCCCAGCTACTGGGAACCTGCACTGGGAAGAGGAGTCCTCATAATATTGGGCTGTGAAAATCAGTGAGGCTAAACTTCAAACTTTTAAAATCAGTGGGGCTCACCTCCAGGTATTTTAAAAATCTGAGAGCTGGAGGCAATAGTAAACTGAGTCCCCACCCTTACAAAGCTAGAATAAATAACTGCTGGCAACCAGCACAGAAACAGCAGTTTGAAAAACACCTGGGATATTCATGAAGGCAATTTATTTACTAATCTCAGAATGTGCGCCAGAGGGACAGGATCTTCAGACTTCTCCAAGAACAGAAGTGCTAAAGGGCACCATTTTTCTTTTCCTCTCCCAGGTTAGATAGCTGGACACTTGGAGAAACCAGCACTAACACTTGCCAACTACCTTGCTAGCATGGTGTGTCTGCCCATGCATTCACCTGCATTCCTACCCCATCCAATCTGCTCACCTCAGCAGACTCCCTCCAAAGTGGCTCCACTCCTGCCATACCTGCAAGCAGTCCCAGCAGGGACCAGTGCCACTCCAAAGTGACTCCTGCCCTGGGGAGAGGGGGATAACCCCACACACCAGCACACCCAAAGTTCCAGCAACTTTCAGCAGGCCACACAGGGAGAAAGCCCTGCCATTCAGAGGCTGACTGCACACACCTAGTCTGATTGCTTGCTCACCCACTTACAAGCCCACCAAGGCCTCTCAACAGTGCAGGAGCCAAACTCTGCCCAGTGTGCCCATAGCAAGCAAAGTAGGTCACTGCAGCCAATGGGGCTGAAGGCAAATGGGGCTCAGCGACAACAGTAGTGTGCATGCAGCCCATAGAGAAGACACCCCTGGAGCACCTGGCTCTGGTGACCAAGTGGCATTGTACTACAAGGCACCACAGGACCTCTTCAACACAAGAACACTAACTTTCAAGACCAAGATAGATAACTGATCTCCCAAATTCATGGAAGCAGAGTTACACAATATGAGACAGAGGAATATGTCCCAAATTAAAGAAGAGGACAAAAATCATAGCAAAAGAGTTAAAAGAAACTGCGATAAGCAATATGCTCAATAAAGAAATCAAGTAATAGTCACAAAGATACTCACTGGACCTGAGAAAAGAGTGGATGAATTCAGTGAGAACTTCAACGTTGATAGAGAAAATGTAAAACAGAACCAGTCAGAGATGAAGAATTCAATAGATGAAATAACACACTAAAGAGAACAGATAAGGGGAGGCAGAAGAACAGACCAACACTCTAGAAGACAGGATAATGAAAAGCAACCAAGCTGAAGAGTAAAAAAAAAAAAAAAATAGGATAAGGGAACTCAGCATCATCAAGTGTACTAACATTCATATTACAGGGATCCCAGAAGAAGGGAGAAGGGGGCAGAAAACTTATCTCAGGAAGGAAACAGACATCCATATCCAAGAAGCAAAGAGAACCTCCAACAAGATGAACCCAAGGAGGTCCATACCAAGACACATAATAATAAACATGACAAAAAGTAATAATAGAGAGATAATTTTAGGGGCACCTGGGTGGCTCAGTTAAGCATCTGACTCTTGATTTCTGCTCAGATCATGATCTCAGGGTTGTGAGATCGAGCTCTGCATCAGGATCCATGCTGGGCATGGAGGCTGCTTAATATTCTCTCTCTTCTTCTCCCTTTCCCCCTTCCACCCGTCCCCTCTAAAAAGGGTAATTTTAAAAGCAGAAAAAACAAACAAACAAAAAAAACGGGTGTATACAAGGAAAACCCCATAAGGCTATTAGCTGACTTTTCAGGAGAAACTTTATAGGCCACAAGATAGTGGCATGATGGGGCGCCTGGGTGGCTCAGTCATTAAGTGTCTGCCTTCAGCTCAGGTCATGATCCCAGGGTCCTGGGATCAAGCCCCACATCGAGCTCTCTGCTTGGCGGGAAGCCTGCTTCTCCCTCTCCCACTCCCCCTGCTTGTGTTCCCTTTCTCGCTGTTTCTCTGTCAAATAAATAAATAAAATCTTAAAAAAAAAAAAAAAAAGATAGTGGCATGATATATTCGAAGTACTGAAAAGAAAAAACCTGCAACCAAAAATACTCTACCCAGCAAGGTTATCAGAGTAGAAGGAGGGATCAAGTCTCCCAGATAAATAAAACTTAAAGGAGTTCATCACCACTACATGAGCTTTACACAAAACACTGACGAGAATTGTGAGTAGAAAGAAAAGGCCCTAACTAGAAGAAACTTAGGAAAATATTTCACAGGTAAGAGTAAACATAATAAAGTAGTAGATAAATCACTTACAAAACCAGCATGGAGGTTAAAAAGCAGTAAAATGAATTATATCTACAAAAGTCAAGATACACACAAAATGATGTAAGATAGGAAATATACATAAAATGTGGGTGGGGGAGTAAAAATATAATGCTGTTAGAATGTGTTCAAGCGTAAGCAACCACATCAACTTAATATAAACTGTCATATGTATGTTATATATGAACCTCATAATAACCACGAATCAAAAACCTATTAAGAGATACACAAATACATAATAAAAAGAAAGGAATCCAAGCCTAACACTAAAGAAAGTCATCAAACCACAAGAGGGCAAGAGAAGAGGAAAAGAACAGGAGAACTACAAAAACAACCATAAAATAAGTAACAAAATGGCAATAAGTACATACTTATCAACAATTACTTTAAATGTAAATGGACTACATGCTCCAATCAAAAGATATAGGGCGACCAAATGGATTAAAAACAAGACCCACCTATATGCTGCCTACAAGGGACTCTCTTCAGACCTAAGGGACACACATACAAACTGAGAGTGAAGGCTGGAAAAACATACCATGCAAATGGAAGCCAAAATACTTAGAACAAACAAAATAGACTTCAAAACAAGCACTGTACCAAGAGATAAAGAATGGCACTACATAATGATAAAAGGAACAATCCAACAAGAGGATATAACAAGTATCTATATACCCAACATAGGAGCACTCAAATACATAAAGCAGTTACTAACAAAGGGGGAAATTGACAGCAATACAATACCAGTGGGGCATCTTAACAACTCACTTGTATCAATGGGTAGAGCATCCAAACAGAAAATCAATATAGAAACAGTGACTTTGAACAAAGCATTAGACCAGAGGATAGATAGATAGAATATTCTATCCAAAAACAGCAGATACATTCTTTTCAAGTGCACATGCATCTATATATCTCTAAGATAGATAACCTCTTAGGCCACAAGACTAGTTTCAATAAATTTAGGAAGACTGAAATCATTATCAAGAATCTTTTTTAACCACAAAGGTATGAAACTAGAAATCAATTACAAGAAAAAATCTGGAAAGAACATAAATACCTGGAGGCTACATAACATGCTACCAAACAATGAATAGGTAACCAAGAAATCAAGAAGGAAATAAAAAAATACATGGAGACAAATGAAAATGAAAACACAGTGGTCTAAAATCTTATATGGTCAAGTAACCTACAACAAAGGAGGCAAGAATATACAATGGAAAAAGACAGTCTCTTCAACAAATGGTGTTGGGGAAAACTAGACAACTACCTGTAAAATAATGAAACCAAAAAAATTTCTTATGCCAGACACAAAAATAAACTGAAAATGTATTAAGACCTACATGTGAGACCTAAAACCATAAAACTCCTAGGAGAAAATATTGGCAGTAATTTCTTTGACTTCCATCAGCATTAGCAACATTTTCTAGGTAGGTCTCCTAAGGCAAGGGTAACAAAAAATAAACTTGGAATTATAACAAAAAGTTTTTGTGAATTGAAGGAAACCATTAGCAAAACAAAAAGGCAACCTACTGAATGGGAGAAGATATTTGCAAATGATACATCTGATAAGGAGTTAATATCCAAGATATATAGAGCTTATACAACTCAAAAACAAACAAACAAACTGATTTTAAAAAAATGGGCAGAGGCCCTGAACAGACCTTTCTCCAAAGAAGACACAGAAATGGCCAACAGACACATGAAAAGATGCTTAAGTCATTAAGCCTCAGGAAAACGCAAATGAGATATCACCTTATACTCGTTACAAAGGCTCTTTAAAAAATTTGAAGTAGAAATACTACATGATCCAATCATTCCACTACTGGCTATGGACCTAAAAAAAGATAAAAACACTAATTAGAATAGATATATGCACCCCTATGTTTACTGCAGCAGTATTTTCGATAGCCAAGATATGGAAGCAGCCCAAATGTCCAATGACAGATGAATGGATAAAGAAGATGCGGTCAAAATACCATCCACTTTTTTCAAAGAAATGGAACAAATAATCCTAAAATTTGTATGGAACCAGAAGAGACCCGAATAGCCAGAGGAATATTGAAAAAGAAAAGCAAAGCTGGCGGCATCACAATTCCGGACTTCCAGCTCTATTACAAAGCTGTCATCATCAAGACAGTATGGTACTGGCACAAAAACAGACACATAGATCAATGGAACAGAATAGAGACCCCAGAAATGGACCCTCAACTCTATGGTCAACTCATCTTCGACAAAGCAGGAAAGAATGTCCAATGGAAAAAAGACAGTCTCTTCAACAAATGGTGTTGGGAAAATTGGACAGCCACATGCAGAAGAATGACACTGGACCATTTCCTTACACCACACACAAAAATAGACTCCAAATGGTTGAAAGACCTAAATGTGAGACAGGAGTCCATCAACATCCTAAAGGAGAACACAGGCAGCAACCTCTTCGACCTCAGCCGCAGCAACTTCTTCCTAGAAACATCACCAAAGGCAAGGGAAGCCAGGGCAAAAATGAACTATTGGGATTTCATCAAGATAAAAAGCTTTTGCACAGCAAAAGAAACAGTCCACAAAACCAAAAGACAACCGACAGAATGGGAGAAAATATTTGCAAATGACATCTCAGATAAAGGGCTAGTATCCAAAATCTATAAAGAACTTATCAAACTCAACACCCAAAGAATAATCCAATCAAGAAATGGGCAGCAGACATGAACAGACATTTTTCCAAAGAAGACATCCAAATGGCCAAACAGACACATGAAAAAGTGTTCAACATCGCTCGGCATCAGGTAAATCCAAATCAAAACCTCAATGAGATACCACCTCACACCAGTCAGAATGGCTAAAATGAACAAGTCAGGAAACGACAGATGTTGGCAGGGATGCAGAGAAAGGGGAACCCTCCTACACTGTTGGTGGGAATGCAAGCTGGTGCAACCACTCTGGAAAACAGTATGGAGGTTTCTCAAACAGTTGAAAATAGAGCTACCCTATGATCCAGCAATTGCACTACTGGGTATTTACCCCAAAGATACCAATGTAGGGATCCGAAGGGGTACGTGCACCCCGATGTTTACAGCAGCAGTGTCCACAATAGCCAAACTGTGGAAAGAGCCAAGATGTCCATCGACAGATGAATGGATAAAGAAGATGTGGTATATATACAGAATGGAATATTATGCAGCCGTCAAAAGGAATGAGATCTCGCCATTTGCAACAACGTGGATGGAACTGGAGGGTGTTATGCTGAGTGAAATAAGTCAGAGAAAAACATGTATCATATGACCTCACTGATATGAGGAATTCTTAATCTTAGGAAACTGAGGGTTGCTGGAGTGGTGGGGGTGGGAGGGATGGGGTGGCTGGGTGATAGGCACTGGGGAGGGTATGTGCTATGGTGAGCGCTGTGAATTGTGCAAGACTGTTGAATCACAGATCTGTACCTCTGAGACAAATAACGCAACATTTTAAGAAAAAAAAAAGAAGATAGGAGGGGAAGAATGAAGGGGAGTAAGTCGGAGGGGGAGCAGAACCATGAGAGACTATGGACTCTGAAAAACAAACTGAGGGTTCTAGAGGGGAGGGGTGTGGGGGGATGGGTTAGCCTGGTGATGGGTATTAAAGAGGGCACGTGCTGCATGGAGCACTGGGTGTTATGCACAAACAATGAATCATGGACCACTACATCAAAAACTAATGATGGAATGTATGGTGATGAACATAATAAAAAATTAAAAAAAGAAGATGCGGTATGTAAATATACTATGGAATAGCAGTCAACCATAAAAACAGATCTTGTCATTTGTGACAACATGCATGGACTAGAGGGTATCATGCTAAATGAAGTAAGACAGAACAGACCATATGATTTCACTTACACGTGGAACTTAAACAAATCAAAAAACTGGTTCTTAAATACACAAACTGCTGGTTACCACAGGAATTCCCCAGTGGGTTGGGGAATTGGGCGAAATGGATAAAGGGGATTAAGAGGTACAAACTTCTAGTTATAAAATAATTAAGTCACAGAAATGAAAAGCATAGGGAATATAGTCAGTAATATAATAACATTGGATGACGACAACGGTGAATTGCTGAATCTATAGATTATGCACCTGAAACTAATATAACATTGTATGTTAATTATGTCAATTAAAAAGTTACAGAAAAATAAGATGAATCATCTATATTACTCAGTAAAAAATTTAGTAGAGCTTTGGGTATATATATATTTGATATAGAATGTAGTGTAGTATGTTATGTCTGTGTATGCATACAAAACCAAAGCTCTATTAGGTAATAGATATAGATATAAGCATATCAGGTCTGTGTACATATATATGTGTGTATATATATTTCTAGACTGTATGTCACACCTACTTCATAGAGTCACTGCAAAAACCAAACGAGATATATGTAAAAGATGAGAATAGTAAGTAACTAATAAGAATCATTGCAACAATTAACTTGTTTTGAATATAGTGAACTCTGAGAAAAATCCTGTGGTGATTTGGGGGAAATGTGTTGAAAGAATTTCAGAAATTCAATAGATAAATTGATTGATACTGCCAAATTTAATCCTGAGTTGTTTCCTTCCTCTCTGTTGAGGAAGAGCAGGTAGTTGTTAGGAAATGGATTTTTGAAAAGCACACCAAAAGTATCCACTAGATATAATCACTCTCTAAATTGTTTTGCTTGTACCTCATACTACAGTATACAGTCAAGTGAAGCTGGATGTGTCCAATTGTGCAACTTTTACAAAGTGAAAACAAAAGGCACTGCACTTTAGAGAAGAGTACAATTGCCCCCCAAAAGGTCTCATGCTACAGGGGACCTTAACCAAAACAGAAAGAAGTCCTATCATAACCCAAAGGGATCCCTGGATAATTGTGCTTGTGGGACAAGGGGGGCTGAATACAGTTCTTCCTCTACTGCAGAAGGAGGCCAAGTGAATTGACACTGTTGTTCTGAAGGTATGATACTGTGAGCATGTTTCATACCAAAAAACTATGTATTCATTTGTAAGCAGGAGGAAACTGAAGCATATAATGCTCTTTTATGTCTCTTTCAAATTAGAAAAAATGTACATGCTTGCTATTTTGAAACTTCTGGTGATTAGATATTAAATACAAACCAAGAGGACCTAGAGGGAAGAGTTAAGATCAAGATAGTTTTCTATCTTTGTAACCATCCAGAAGATAAACGAAATTTAGGATACTCAATACCCCCTAAATCCTAACCCCCCTCTCCACTACTCCAAAAGAGCTAAGCCCTGGCCTCATTTCATATGTATTTGTATTTTAAGAGATCCCTGAAGTTGGCAGATACCATGGATGTAGTAATCAGGTATACCAGAAATAAACATTACAGTCAAAACCCAATTGGCTAAGCTTCTCTATGAAAGATCTACAAGGAAATATGGGTTTCCTGAATGGCTAGCCATGACAGCGGGTGGTAAAATATACACATACAGACTGTAAGTGACAAGAACCTAGAAGGGATTGTGCCCTTTTGCCCACAGCAGATATCACTAATCAATTGTGGCATTTTCACTAAAACTGGGCTAAATCTCGAGAGTTCTCCTTTCACCGGGTACCTACAACCAATAACTGAAGCTGCAGTGAGAGATGAAACCTATTTGCCACCCTATGTAGTAACAATCAACTGTGACAGCACACATTTGGAGCAAAACCCAGGTACCAAAGACTGAGCATTCTGTATCGCTCTAATGCTTTGGAAACTTGCCTGTCCAGATGTAGGACATCCTAAAGCTTGTGCCACACTACCACTGGCTATTAGATTGGGCAAGGTGTATCACAGTCTCTCAGTTCACTGTAGAGAGAAGATCGCCTTATTAATGCTCCAAAATACAGATTATTCTCAAAGCTCTTCTATGGAAAAGACTGTATTTTATACCCTCCTATGTAGTTCCAGCACCAAAATTGATGCTTGGTAAATATTTGTTGAGTCAGTAATATTCAAAGAATGACAGTACTGAGTGAGCATAATGATCATCTAGCAGAATAGTCTGAGGATGAGAATCTGCTAAAAGCTAAGGGCATTCGCACGAGAAGCCGCGAAGACCAGGTGAAAAAGTAATCTCGCCCAACTCCATCTGACAGGTAAGTAACAGAAAGTTTGGAAAGAAAAGTAGCTTGCCCAAGGTCGTAGTGGCGGGATCAGAGGGGAACACGTCTCCTGACATCAGAAAGGAGTGGGAGGGGCAAAAGTTCTTAGCCAGGCATGCAAGGCATGTTTTCGGAAATTGCATGGTTCGCTTCTAAAGAGACCAAACTCTCTTCCAAAGACCCAGGGGCAAGAAAAAATACCAACACATCTCACTGCAGACCCAGGAGGGACGAACCCACCCTGCCTCCTCAGACTTCACCGCGCCCCACCACCTCCCCTCACCCGCCACCACTCTCCATGAAGGCATAGTGGGATCCAAGTCTACCATGCCCGTGGCTAAGGACTGCTAGATCACCTCGCTGCCGGCAATGCTCCACCTGACAGTGCTGACCTACGTCCAACTCCGCCATCACAGCGCCGCAAGAGGCGGGGCTACGGCGCACGCGCGGCGCCTCCTGGGAGTGTGGCCGACCTCTGGGCGGAGCCTGCCGCCTAGCTGACGCGTCCACCGGAAGAAGTCAAGCTATTGTGAGTGCGGTGAGTTGTGAGTGTATATGCGATTTAGGCGTCTAGCTAGGCGGCGTGAAGAAAAGGGAGTTGGTCTGTTTGTCTTTTTCCTGGGCGGAAGTCTTCGCGGCCAGTCCTTAAGGAAATACCCAGTTACCCTTCTGGAAGGCTGCGTGCTGAAGTTCCCTCCGTGCTGCAACCCACCTGGGGACGACTTCACAAAGATGGTCTTTTTTTAATTGATGTAAATCTCCGAACCGGCACAGTGCTTGGCACAAGCATTTGCAATAATCAAGTGAAGGACCTTATTCAATTCCGTATTTGTCCTGCACCAGTGTTAGTTACTTAATATGGTTTACAGTAGATCCCTCTTGCAAGGGATTCATTAGGCTTGTTGAAAAGTAAAGGTTTTTTATTTGTTTTTTTAATGGGGGAGGGGGGAGTCTGTAGCTCTTGAGGTCCCAAGTGTGTACTGAACCGCATTGAGTTCCTCAGTTTAGAGAGCCCCGTCTCATTTAACACAACTGAAGAAAGCTTTTGATTCCATTGGGCAGAAGGGCAATCTCATGTATTTGATGAGCCACTTCAAAGGCACCAAGGAAGTAAAGGCTCTTCTAGGTGGGGTACAAATGGATGCCATTCCATTGATGTGACACCAGACATGACTCAGAGTGGGATGAGCGGCAATCAAAAATGTACTCATGACAGGAACTGGAAAAAATATTCAATGCCTCGTATATAACAGGGTCTATCCAAATCAATATTCATTGAGAAGGGGAAAGGGTGAGATTGGGAAATAGTTATTACTTCAAGATTTGCTCTTGCATAAATCTGTTTAAGATTTCCATTAAAGACTTGCTTGGGTCTCTGGAGAAACTAGATTTTAGAGCTAGAAGCAACCGATCATTTAGTTATCCCAGCATCAGTTTTGTTTTTGTTTTAAGATGAGAAAACATGTTCATAGCATTCAAATGATTTGCCCAAATTAGTGGAAGAGCCAGGACTAAAATTCAAGTATCAAAGACTTCTGGTATTCTTGAATTTAAGAATCAGCAGCTTACCTGATTTTTATGTTTCTTTTAGCTGGTTGGGTCAACCAATAGCAGGTTTTCTAGAGTTTTACTAAGTGTTTAGAATGTCCTAAATAGGTGGCAAATATTTTATCAGTCCAATCATAAAATTAAAATACTCTTATTTTTTCAGTTCACTTACCCTGGGAGTATAAGGAGCATCAGATAGAGTAGCCAAGGTTGCAGTTGCTAGCTCTTTCATCTCTAGTCTCCTTTGCCAGTTTCTCCTCTAGGTGCTACTTCAACATGTGTTTCCCCTTAATTTTGTGCTTGGTCCATTTATCAATTTACATACTCATAAAAGTGAAATTCCTCTGGTTCCAAATGACTCCCATAACCATATTCTTTATCTTGAGAACTTTCTCCCAGACTGAAAGGTTCTGTCTGTAGGCATATTCACTTAGTGTTGTCTGTCATATAAAACTTAAACCAGGGCCTCCTGGGTGGCTCAGCGGTTAAGCGTCTACCTCCGGCTCAGGTCATGATCGCAGGATCCCAGGATAGAGTCCTGCATCGGGCTCCCTGCTCAGCGGGAAGGCTGCTTCTCCCTCTCCCACTCCCCCTGCTTGTGTTCCCTCTCCCACTCCCCCTGCTTGTGTTCCCTGTCTCTGTCAAATAAATAAAATCTTTAAGCAAAAACAAAAACAAAACTTAAAACAAAATGGGATGCTTTCTCACCCCTCCCTAACAAAGGCAGTCTACCACATTGGAAACCCTGAATTTATTCTTTGCCACTCCGTTCTTATTTCTCTCATGGAAGTAGCCATTAAACTCTATCAATTATGCCTCAGAAAGTTCTCACATGTATACTCTTCAACTGTTCAGGTTATTTCCTCCCCAAAAAACTCACTCCCTTACCTAAGATCTTCTGATGGTTCTCCATTATTCACAAGAGATTAATTTAGTAAGGAAAAGCTTTATTGGTAAAGCTTTTCACAATCTCAGCCTCAGCAATAACTACTTCCCCTCAAGCGCCCTACTCTCCAATAATTTCCTAAATGTATCTTCTGCTTCTTTCATATGTACATGCCTTTCCTTGTCCCTTGAATGTACTCTATACCAGTCTTCCAAACTTTGAGAATAAGAATCAGGTGGGGTGCTTGTTAGTAAGTACAGCTGTCCATACCCCTCCCTGGGTCTAATTTAGAGGGTCTGGGATGGGTCTTGGGAAGCTAGATCTTTAACAAGTGCTCTCACGTTCATTCTTATCAGATCAGTTTAAAAAAAAAAAAAAGGTTTCTCTTTTACTCCACCTTCAGAATATAATTATTATCCTTTCAACTGGGAAAGCTTTGAGTGCTCAAACAAAATTCAGCCCTCCAACACCTGCTATGGTAGCAATCGCTATGTACTAGCCAGCAATATTGTAATTCACCTGACCAAAAACAAAAACAAAAACCTTCAGTGGATTCTATTAGCTAGCAAATAAAATCGGCACTCAATTTAGCAAACCTATCCTAGATTTGATACAAAATTGAATAAGACATGGTCTCTGACCTCAAGGAGCTCACAAAGTCTAGGGAAGAATATCTCTGCTTGGCATTTAAAGTCTTTCAAATTTTTTGCCCAACCTACCTTTCTAATTATCGCTTGAAGGCCTCTCCGTAGTCTGTGCTCACCATAGCCTCAGACCCCTAAAGGTGCTGCTCCTTCTATTTGGAATGCTCTTTCACTTTCCCATTTGAGCTGGTTTGTTTCTACTTTTCCTTTAGCGGTTACCTCGAGTATCTTTTCCTTAGGAAATTCTTTGTTCTCCTGACTAGGACAAATCCTGCTGTTACTACATTCTGTATCTCCTTCAAAGCATTTGTCCCAGATTTGATTTTGTATTTGTATGATTATTTGATTAGCATTTGTCTCCCCGTCTAAGCTGTAAGCTCCATGAGGACAGGGGCCTGGTTTTGTGACTATATATTCACTGTAGCACTCTTTGTTAATCTGTCTCCCTATGTTTATGCAGTCTTCTGCAGATTTCTTATATCTCTGAATAAGTTTATTTTGCATACCATATTCTACATTAAATCTTTGAACATCCTAAGTTCAAACCTTAACAGTTATAACAGCTAAAATTCTTTGAGTACTTTATTATGTACCAGGCACTTAGATTGATCATTTAATCTTCACACTTTCAGATATTATTGTTCCCATTTCATAGAATTTCCTTATAAAAATTATTCACCTCCTGCCTCCTTGTCTCCAGCATCAGAAACTACTCTCCCTCTTCATCTCCTCACTGACTTAATCAATTATATTTACCAGCTATCTTCCTGGTGAACCTCATAAACTAATCTCTTAATCTGGAATTCTTTCTCCTTTCCCCAATTTACCTGGCTATCTCCTCCTCATCTTTCAGCTCTCAAAAGAGGCTTTTAAGACCTGCCCCCTGCCCCCCGCCGGTTTCCTATTGTTGCTGTAACAAATTACCACAAATTTAGTAGCTTTAAACACTAAATTTTTTACCTTACCTTACTGGAGGTCAGAAGTCATAAAACCCGTGTGTTGGCACGGCTGTGTTCCTTATGAAAGTTCAAAGGGAGGCTCCAATTTCTTGTCTTTTTCAGCTTCTAAAAACAACCTGTGTTCCTTGGCTCATAACAATCCCTTCCTCTATCTTTGAGGACAAAATGGCATCCTTGAATGTCTCTCTTCCTGCCCTTCATGCTTCCCCACTTCCATCAGTCTCCTCTCGCTCTGACCCTTCTGCCTTCCTCTCTTAAGAAGCCTTGTGGTTACATTGGGCCCACCTGGATATTTCAGGCTACTCTCCCCATCTCAAGAGCCTTAACTCAATCACATCTGCAAAGTCCTTTTTGATATATAAAGAAACAGTTACAGGTTTCAGGCAATGATGTTGGCTAATTGAATTTAAATAAAAAAATAAATAAAATAAAATGCTTTTGGAGGGGTTGTATGTCAATGTTGACTTGTTCATTCACTGATTCAGTAGACATTTTTTGAGGCCTTACCATGTTTCAATTCTGGGAAGTATGAAAACGTGTATTGGAGTAGGTAAAATAATGGTCCCATAAAGTTGTCCACACTCTAATCCCTGAAATCTGTAACTGTTTTTTCACCCTGCTCACTTGTTCTCTCTCTCTCTTACTCTCAAATAAATAGGTAAATCTTTTTTTTTTTTTTTTTAAAAAGGAAGGCAAAAGGATAGTGAAGAATGAGAAACAGTATTATGTAAAAGGGCTAATGCTTAGGGCTTAATCAGCAGAATTGAGGAAAGATGTGAAGCAAAGAAAACCACCCCCATCATCAAGACTACCATGACCACTATTATTATAGCAGCCAATGTGCATGTGTGTTTTGGAAAGCATCATCTTTTTTAGCAACAGTTTGTTCCAGAAGGAAACTTTGTAACATTTTCATAAGTGATTACTTTTTAGAGGGGTAATTTAGTTGTCCTGATAAACATACATAAAATTATTTTGAAATGATGACTTAAATTGTATTTGGGCACAAATTGGATATTCACATTAATTAACTGTAAAGTTTTCTTTGTTTTTTTACATTCATGAAGCTTTATTTTTCCTCCAAAACAAGTCTGGGCTTCCAAGACTGGCACATCAACATCTTTCCCCCTCAGACCCAGATGGGGAGTCATTTCTTTTTTTTTTTTTACCCTTTATTTTTTATTTATTTTTTTCCCATAGGCTCCACGCCCAGCATGGAGCCCAACATGGGGCTTGAACTCACAACCCTGAGATCAAGACCTGAGCTGAGACCAAGAGTCAGACTACCACCCAGGCACTGAACCACCCAGGCACCCCAGGAATCATTTCTTACTAAACACCTGTACCCCTCAGGCAGAGATAGTGGGGAAGGGAAAAGCCCCTCTACATTGGCCTGCAGGGTGCTAACTATAAGATTTTTGTTTGATGTGTAGGGGTACCTGGTGGCTCAATTAGTTAAGTGTCCGCCTTCGGCTAAGGTCATGATCTCAGGGTCCTGGAAGCAAGCCCCCGAACCCAGCTCCACGCTCAGTGGGGAGTTTGCTTTTCCCTCTTCCTCTGCCCTTCCCCCCACTCGTGCTCTCTCTCTCTCTCTCAAATAAATAAATAATCTTTAAAATCTTTAAAAAAAAGATTTTTTGATGTGTAATAACAGCTATTATTAACTTTACTCCTTGAAATTCTCACCAATAAATAGGAATCAAATATTTTAAGATGTGAATTAGTTTCTAGAGTGTACATTTTTAAAATATGAGAAAGTGATTACCTCCTTCTCAAGTGCTAGGTGCAACATCTGTCCAGAGTTTTTTCCATTGCCCCAATTAATATGGTCAGAAATTTTGTGAGAACCTTTGCATACTGGCCTCAGAGATTTAAAGCAAAATATAGGTTTCTCTTCTGCATCAGAATGATAACACAGATTACTGGATCTAGAGAATGTGCTTCCCGATATTTTCATATTTTATACCACCATTTGAATATTTTCTCACTTATGTTGTATTTCTTCATTCACTTATTAAACAAATATTGATAGAGAGCCTTTGATGTGCCGAGATCTGTTCTAGAAACTGGGAATACACTGGTAAACAAAACAAAGATCCCTGCTCTCATGGGGAGGGGCATGGAAAATAAACAGAATAACAAAACCAAAACAGCATATCATGGATGGTGGTAAGTGCTATGAGAAAAATAAAGCTGGGAAAGTGAGTAAGAGTTCTGTAGGAGTAGGAGGGTGAGGGGAGAGGCCTGCAATTTTAAATAGGGTGGAGCGAGAAGGTGAGACATAAATCAAGACCTACAGAACATGAAGGAGTGAACAACATGGGTGTCTGGGACAGGTTTCAAGGCAGAAGAGCCATGCAAAGGCTCTGCAGTGAGAATGTGCGTGGTGAATTCCAGTCAGACTGGGGAGGCCAGTGTGACTGGAGCAGAGTGGACAGGGTTGGGGTTGGGGGGGGGTGTAGAATGGCTGGATATGTGGGCAGGGAGGTCCTGGTGATGTGACAGTGATGTGACAGTAGCACTCCCTATAGGGACTTGAAGATAATTGTGAAGGGCTTGTCTTTTTACTGAAGTGAGATGGGAAGTCAGTTGGGGGTGGGGAGGTCTGACCCAGGCTCACTCTGGCTGCTTTATAGGGAAATAGCAGTAAGGTCAAGATCATCACAGGGAGGTCAGTTAGAAGTCTGTGATATCTAGCTGAGAGATGAGAGTGGCTGGGAGCAGGTTATTAGCAGGGTTAGTGGTGGTGGAGTGATCAGGTTTCTCTAGGAGTTACAGCACATGGGGCTTGCTGATGGATTAGATGGAGTGAGAGAAAGAGAGGTGTGAAGGATGACTCCAGGGCTTTTGGCCTGAGCAAAAGGCAGGCATCATTATTTGAGAAGGGAAGGAGCTGAATTAGAAACAATTTGTGTGTTCCTCGATGAGATACAAAATCTCATGTGATTGCACTCAGGTATAAGGAAATTCTGGAGGTAAAGGAAGGCATAAGAATCAACTTAGGGTAGATTATGCAATAAGGGTGATACTGAGGTAGGAGGGCTACATCTCATTTTATATCCATTAAGCAGTTGGTATAGAAAACATTCTACAGCCAAGTCTGGTAACTCTTAGATTCTGTAACTTCTTTCTGATCAGGGATAGGCAGAGATATGGGAAAACATGGATAAAGAGCTATGCAGGCAAAACTGAGTCACAGGCACCATATATCTTCATTATGAATGAGGGCAATAAAAGTTATTTTTGCAAAATTTTTATTTTTTCACAAGGGCTACTTTTGTACTCATTATTGTGATTATTATATACAATGAATATTTGGTTCTAAGAAACAAAAGGAACTGCTGATGAAAAGAATGTGTACATGCTTGTTGAGCTGCTTAAATAACTATTTGATGATGATTCTGCAGTCTGTTTAAAGGGTAATTCTTCTTCTGTTGCTTTAGAGAATTCATTTGGCATTCTAAAAATGGATGTAATTTCAAGCAGTGGCCAAAATGTATCAATTAGCCTGACATCTAGGTCTTTTTAACAGATCTATAAATTTCCAATTTCCTTTGTCATCTTAACCATGGTAAATCATCCTGAACAAGATCATTCTTTTGAACAGCAGCCTCCTTATTGACTTAGATCAATTGAGATTAGAAAATGAAAAATACACTAGATGCTGAGAACTCTTTATGAAACCACAGTTGTAGGATGAGTATTGAATGAAGATAAATGTGTTATTTTCAGCTTCCACATCATTGATTTAAAAATTTATTCTCTATATCCCATTGCTGGATTAAACACTAATCTATATTTGGATGGTTTACTTGCTTACAAGTATTATCTTTTCCCTATTGAGGTTATGTATTAATGGAAGGGAATAATTTTTAGTTTAAATGTATCTTGCTTTGCACACCACATGCATTTCTACACATTAAATTGGTTAAAACTGATTTTTTATTGAATTATAAATTAATGACTAAATCCTTTGTTTTAATTTCTGATTGATTTTCATTTGCTCTTTGGATAAAATACATGATGCTTAGTCCATCATGTGGACCCTATGTGATCAGGACTCTGCCTACCTTTAAAGGCAGTCTTACAGTACTGTCCTCTTCTGTCTCCAAACCCCAGCTACCCTGGCCTTCTTTCAAATCCTAATATTTCACATTCAAGATATTTGCACATATTGTCTAAAATTTTAGTTCTTTAGCCCTGCCTGCTTTATTACTTTCTTAATTAATTAATTGCCTGTCTTCTCCTAACTCAAAAGTAGACTCCAAAAAATACATGGATTTTAGTCTTTCTTTTTCACTGCTGAATTTCTAGCATCTAGAATTGTGTTGGGTATATAGTATGTACTCAGGAAAAATAATGAATGGATGAATGATTCTTTATCCTGGAATACCAACTTTCCTTCTCTACATCTAGGAAACTTCTATTCATCATCCAAATTCCAGCTTAAATGTCACTTTTTCAGGCCACCTTTTTAAAAAATTTATTTTATCATGTTTAGTTAGCCAAAACATAGTGCATCATTAGTTTAGAGCTAACAATTCATTAGTTGCGTGTAACACTCAGTGCTCGTCACAGCACGTGCCCTTCTTAATACTCATCACCTGGTTACCCCATCCTCCCACCCCACCTCCCTTCTGTAACCCTCAGTTTGTTTCACAGAGTCCAGAGTCTCTCATGGTTTGTCTACCTCTCTGATTTCTCCCCCTTTGGATTTCCCTCCCTTCCCTTATGGTCCTCCGTGCTATTGCTTATGTTCCACATATGAGTGAAACCATATGATAATTGTCTTTCTCTGCTTGACTTATTTCACTTAGCATAATTCCCTCCATTTCCATCCATGTCAATGCAAATGGTAGGTATTCATCCTTTCTGATGGCTGAGTAATATTCCATTGTATATATGGACCACATCTTCTTTATCCATTCGTCTGTTGAAGGACATCATGACTCCTTCCGCAGTTTGGCTCTTGTGGATCCCTAAGACAAGCTCAGCTTTCTTTACTTTTTGTTCTTACAGTTCTCTGTATGTCTAAGTTCTCCTTAGAACTTATTAGAATTTTAGCTTATAAAGTCTACTTTTTGTGAGATAATTTGCTTAACTCTTATCTTCTCCCCTAAACTATAAAATATCTCTATCTTTTTCTTTAAAAAGATTTTATTTATTTATTTGAGAGAGAAAGCACAAGAGCATGGTGAGGGTTAGAGGGAGAAGCAGACTCCCTGCTTAGCAGGGAGCCTGATGCCGGACTCAATCCCAGGATTCTGGGATCATGACCTGAGCTGAAGGCAGCCGCTTAACCGAATGAGCCACCCAGGTGCCCCTCTATCTTGTTCTTAATAGTCTTTCCAACATCTAACATAATGCCTGGAACAAAAGGATGCTCAATGCTCAATAAATATCTGTTAAATGAAAACATGGAGGGAAGGATGAGTAAGCAACTCCTCATTATAACTTTCAGTCCTCTGTTCCTCTTGTTCAATGTTCTCCCAACAAGAAGTAGTTGTTAGTGAACTACAAAAGAAAGTTTTGCTATACTAGAGAAGTTCTTTTCAAATATACCCCTCAGTGAATTCAGTAATGCTTGGAGGATCCCTTAATATTAATGCATCATACCAGCCTCTTCATCCCTCATTTTATTTAATTAAGTAAGTACTTAATGTGTTTCTCCTCTGGACCAAGCCACATAGAGGGAAAGAAGATCATGTAAATAATGAGAAGACCATAAGCTTAAAATAGAAAGATCTCTTACCCTCTAACTGCCTGTGTGAGCTTAGCAAAGTTACCAGTTGAGCCTTTGGTTCCTTATCTGTTGAATAGAAATAGCAATATCTATTTCTTGTGGCTTATATAGGGGTTATTAATGATGCATGTAGTGTGCCTGCCACAAAGTAAGTGCTCAAAAGATGGCAGTTGTTACTACTATCTAGAAGGTAAGCTCCTAGAAGGCAGATTATACTTACCTTTCTAGTACCTTATATATAGAATACTTTTAATAAAGAGTGGTTTAACTAACCAGCAATGGGAACCATAGCAAAATATGTGCTCCTTCTGAACTCTCATGGGACTTAAAAGCTAAGCAGGAAAATAAGTTGCGAGACAGATTCATGAAATATTTAGATAATAATGAAATACAATACTATATTTTATGATACATACGAGATTATAGTAACATATGTGTCACAGACCATAAGCGCTTTACAAGGCCAGGCAGGAAATGATCAGAGGTGGCTGGCTAGAGTTATTGGGAAATGATAAGTTCACATGTTTGTGTGTGTAAGATCTATACCAGTGAGCCTCCTGTGAAAATGTTCTATTTCTTTGTCAAAATTTGATGCTGGCTACACCAATGTTGGATAAAATGGATCAACCTGCTGCTTCTGTGTTACTATAATGGCAGACAAAATTGGGTTATTGATCGTGGGTATCACGGTGTCTTTGTTATAGTAATGGATGCTTTTTTCCCCTTTAACAATCAGTGGCTAGCTGACATCACAAATAGGTTCTGATGATGTTGGGTAATGTTGCTCAAATAGGGGTGTATTATGTGGGAGTATATACTAGCCCTTCAAAACTAGAACATAGGCTCAATTCCATATTCCATATCTTTGTAGCATGCTCAGCACAGGTTTTCAGTTGTATTACATCATCCATAATCATTATCTACTGCTGTCCTTTCATCTTACCAAACTCTTTGCTTGCAGCTCTAATAAACGGGACTGAGATAGTGAGCATGAACAGAATGTTTCTTTTTTCTAGGATGCTCTCTCCTTTTTGTTCTTAGGTGTCTTTGTGAAGATATTTACAAACACAAGGGCATTTCATTAAAGGTTTTTGATACACCAACATCCACACTGAAAGCTTCAGATGCTTAATTACAGAATTGAATGCAGCAATCACACTCAGTCCTGACATTAGGAAAAGAGGAATACCATCTTTCACCCACTTCAAGCCATGTGAGGATGATCTAGAATCGATCCATGCCAACTGGCAGCCAGGCACACATCAGTCTGCCCAGAGTCTATATCTGCAGAGACAAGCCCAGTCAGACCAGTTGCTCCTAGAGTAAACCACTTGCCCACAGACCTGCTTCAAAGTGTCAGATAAATGGCCTGGAAGCCCTTGCCTCACACATAATATACAGCTACACGAACATACCTGAATATTCTCATTCACAAGGACAGAGACCTGAATACAGAAACACTGTGCTCGCACACACTCGCAAGCAAAAACACATGTGTGGAATCAAGTTTTGTTTGTTTGTTTAATTTAATCTGGGTCGGTAAAGCACACTTTCAGGACTCAGAGGAGACCCCTAGGAAATTGGTTCGCTTTTCTGTGAGCCATTTGCCAACTAGTCAATCCTTCAACCCTGTGTGTGTCCTCAGTGTGGATCAAGCGGCAACTTAGTTGCACTCTTGTCAATCTGTTCAACCTTCTTTCCCCCTGCTCTCCTTTAACTCCCAGAGGGCCGCGTGGCGCCGGCCGGGACAGGCACCTCCGACTCCAGTGCCCTCCCCGCCCCAGTCGCGCCGAGGGGCGGGGCCCAGCCGGCCGCCAGGAAATGCCCAGGAGTCTGTGTCACCTGCCCCCGAAGACTTGTTGATTCCCAGGAGCGCTGCCTTTTAGTTCTGCCTCCACCCGCCCCCCGCCCCCCGCGCCGAGACCAGAGGACGATCTCGCTTACCTGCTACCCCGACGCGGCCCGGGGAGCTCCTGAGACACTCCCGGGACCGCTCACCCCTCAAATCCACAGCCATGAGCAAGTTGGGCAAGTTCTTTAAAGGGGGAGGCTCTTCTAAAAGCCGAGCTGCTCCAAGCCCCCAGGAGGCCCTGGCCCGACTTCGGGAGACCGAAGAGATGCTGAGCAAGAAACAAGAGTACCTGGAAAATCGAATCCAGAGGGAACTCACCCTGGCCAAGAAGCACGGCACGCAGAATAAGCGAGGTAGGCTTGGGGTCTGGCCGCAGGAGTGAGCTCTCACCCTTCGCCTCCAGCGCTTTCCTTGGGGACAATCCGGCCCACAGCACCTGTTCCCCAGGAGGCCAGATTTACTCCCACAGCCTTTCTAGGAACTGGTATTGACCCCCAGGGCCAAAACTTGAGTCAGCTGAACAAGGCATAATACTGGATGGCAAAATGTTTGGGAGTTCCAATGAGGCCGAACAACAAAAAAGCTCAGAATTAATTCAAAAAACGATAATAACAAAATATCAAAATTTTAAATAAAGACAGAATCGGTATTATTGATTTTTTTTTCTTTTTACCTCTGGCTCTTATGTCGTTCTACAAGGCACATTTTTGCTTAACTTTCTTTTTAAAAAATGTGATATTTTGTCCATCGTGAATTCTGTTGCATTATTTTTGAATTTTAAAAACATTAAAATATTATTTATCTTGATTACTGACTTTTTTGCCCCTCCCCGTTAAATTTGACTCCTGTCTTGCCTTACCCTAGTCCAGCCCCGCTGACCTCAAATATCAAGTTTTCCGTTGTGTGTTTATATATATTGAATCACACATTTTAACGTGCCTGGAAATCTCCAGTGAAGTATATTCTAGTATGTTCTGGTTTGCCTTGCTCCCAAGCCATTGACGAGTTTAGTTGGCTGTTCTGCAGTTGAGATATTATTAAAAAAAAAAAAGTCAGGGACCTAAATATTATATTTCGTATCATTGGTTTTTACTGCGCAAGGGACTTTGAACCAGTAAGAATTCTTGGTGCTCCTGTCGCACCTTGAACCCTTTGTTATTTTCCAGAGTTAATTGGTTTTTTCAGTGTACTGCTCTCTTTATAGAGAATAGATGTAACAGCACAGTGACACGTATAAAAACCCAGGGAAAGGTTGAAATGATTTGGTCTTGTAACACTAGAAAAAAAAAAGTGGTTTTGTAATGGCAGACTCAAATAGAAGCTGCAGTCCAGGACTCTGCCCACCACCTAACCCTGAACTTGCATCCACAAGTCAGGCTTCTTTAGTCATAACAAAGCCCTGGGAAGATTTACTTAGCCCTAAATGACGCTGCCATTGTTTAATGCAGGAAAGGAATAACATCTTCTGGAGCTGACCTTGAAAACCCTGCTGTTTCCCATAAAAAATGTGCCTGATACATTTGTGTCCACATGCCTGATACATTTGTGTCCACTTACCACCAACGATAAAAAGGCCAAGTTTCATTTTTCTCTGCCGCTGCTCTGCTCCGACATTCTAGCCTGTTTTACAGTTAAATGCTGGTTTCTATTTTTACTTTCTGTCTGAAAATGTTTTGGGGAGCTATTTAATGGCAATTTCTAAAGAGATACCATGCCATTATGGCCTGCTAAAAAGTCATGGGCAGCTCTGCTTCTCTGTTCTTCCTCTTCAGTTTGATATGCACTCTGAAATTTGCATAATGTCTGTCAAGGGATGTCTCTCTGTCATCCTTTCTGGTCTGTATATCGCTTTATCTTCAGTAAATACTGGTTTTTAAAAAATCTTAAAAATTGAACATCTGCTTCTAGGAAGTGGAGAAAATGTAGATTTGCTTTTGGAAGACAAAAATATAAGGTAATATACATTTTACTGATTTTTTTCGGAAATGTTCTCCAATTGGCAGTGCACTAAAGTATATATTACAAATTGGCTTTATTAAGACCCCCCAAAATTAAAGAGAACATTAATTTAAGAGCATCAATCTAACTTCCTTAAATCAGAGAAGTAACAGATGCATGTATCATGTGCAAATAACCAATTGAGGTTAGAAAAGCCACTTATTCTTTATCCTTTATCCTTGGGAACTTCACTGCTATTAGCCCAGGCCTGGTTCTACAGTGGTTCTGGGAGTAGAAAGAGGCTACTTAGCATGAGTTCGTCTGTATTCTAAGCTATGGAAAGAACTCATTTACAGGCCCATGTATTAGAAACCCTGTCAATATCAGCATTTTCCAAATAAATCAGATAACTTCAATATACACATAGTTTCTGTTTTCCACTAGCTACCAAGAAATATTTTCTTTCACATTCATAGTGTTATCAGGCCCAATATAGTTAGTACAAAATGGGCCTTGTGTTATACAAGGCTATATATTATACAGGACTGTATATTGTGCTATAAGGGCTGTAATTTATAATCTGAGTGACATAATATATGTGCAGTTAAAGTTTTACTTCTAGACATGGTTGGTCAGCTAGCATGCTGCCAAGAATAGTAAGTTGAATGGTCAAGTAGCATTGTATCAGAAAGGGCCACAGTCCTGGCCACTACAAATTCTTCAGTGACCTATTTTTCTACAGCAGAAGTTTTGACAGCATTCTGAATGTCAAAAATGGGTTTTATTGGTAAAGCAAGTAACTTCTAAGTTAGCATAATAAATGTTAGAAATGAAATCTCATTGGTGAAATTACAGATATTCTAAATATGTTGATTGGCTAAAATAGTTTAGAGACACCTCCTTGCTTCCCATTGTAAGAACAGGTGATAAAAATCTACTAGGTGTATAACTAACCTAACATTAGAAGGGAAGGGTACCTGAAGCTTGATCTTAGATCAGTGCCATGTCCAGTTCTTTGTTCAAGTGTATTTTTGACAGAGTGCACCTCCCACAGGGCTCAACACCCTATCAGGGAATGTTGCTGCCTTCAATGAGCCTTTCATATGGGGTGTATTGGAGCTCCTGAAAGGATGTCCAGTCAGGACTTCATTGAGCTAATGGGACAAGCTAACAAACTGTTTTTGCTTGCCAGTGTATGTTTGTTTATGCAGAATTTAGTCTGAAACTTGCTGTTACTGTATCTCATACCAAGTTGGGCAGGCATGGCTAATTCTTACCTTAAACTTCTTTGGTAGTTACCGTAATCTACCAAAAAGAACCTGAGTGTGCACGACCAAACTGGCTTTGCAACACGGATGATATTAAAGGCCCTGTTGATCTAAAAGATTAACACTTGGAATGAGATTTATAATTTGGTTAACAATTTTGGAGGTGGGGGGATGGGGTGACTGGGTGATGGGCATTAAGGAAGGCACTTGATGGAATGAGCACGGGGTATTATATGCAACTGATGAATCACTACATTCTACCTTTGAAACTAATAAAAAAATTTTCTAGTAGCCATATTAGAAAAAGAAGAAAGAAAAAAAAATTGGAGGTCAGAGATTTTTTAAATGCAATTTACGTAGATTACCCTTTGTTTATAACTGGTCATCTGCTTTGTGGAAAAGCAAACTTTTTGCAAACCACTTAATCTTTTTCTTTTGAGCACTGTCATCAAGAGCAGTTTTCAATCCTGGCTGTATATTAAGTCACCCTGATGCCCAGGTCCCAACCCCATAGATTCTGATATAATTGACTGGGCTGGGGCTCAGGCACCAGTCTTTTTTTTTTTTATAAAGATTTTTTATTTATTTATTTGAGAGAGAGAGAGAATGAGAGATAGAGAGCACGAGAGGGGAGAGGGTCAGAGGGAGAAGCAGACTCCCTGCTGAGCAGGGAGTCCGATGCGGGACTCCGATCCCAGGACTCCAGGATCATGACCTGAGCCGAAGGCAGTCGCTTAACCAACTGAGCCACCCAGGCACCCAGGCACCAGTCTTTTTTAAAAAGTGCCCCCAGGGAGTGCCTGGGTGGCTCACTCAGTTAAGCGTCTGACTTGGGTTTCCATTCAGGTCAAGATATTAGGGTCGTGGGATCCAGCCCTTTCTTGGGCTCCATGCTCAGTGTGGAGTTGGCTTCAGATTCTTTCTCCCTCTCTCTCCCCCTCTGCTCCTCCCTGCTCACTCACACACTCTCTCTCTCAATCAATCAATCTTAAAAAAAAAAAAAAAATGCCCCCAGGCGATTCTTCCCTGTGGCCAGGGTTAAGGATGGGGAACTTAAATCCATAGTAATGTTAACAAGCTAGGAATACATGGTCCTTTCGTCTTGAAATGCTTCCTGACTTTTTTTCACATGGCATCTATGGTGCTGATACTTGTGTACTTCACTGGGATAACCAGGGACTAGCAGCCATTGTAATCACAGTAATTTTTTTTTCAGCTGAAATTGGCTTCCTACTAAGTTCCACTTACTGGTGGTCCAAATTTTGTTGTCTTCTGGAATAACATAGAATAAATGCACTCCATCTGTCATGTGAAGACCCTTCACATATTTGAGGACAGCAGTCATTTCTCTGTATCTCCTGTTCTGTGACCTCAACTCCCTCAGGCACTTCTCAGTTACCCCTTACTGTGCTGAGGTTTGCCTCCCAGGGCCCGGTCTAGGGGGAGGTGAGAGAGACCCCTAGCACACACCTGTGTGACCCTGAGAGTGATTGGCCTCTTAAATTTCCATCCTAGGTGCCTCTGTTCCTTACCTTGTCCTAGGCTGAGCAGGAACGTCAAATATGTAATTATATGGAGGGGCTGGATCCAGTCTGGGTTACCCATAGGCCTCAGGCTGTAGGAAGTGGGCTGAGCGAGATGAAAGGTTGAGACTAGGAAGGAGTGAATTTGGCCACAACCCTCCTCAGTATCATTATACATGATTCTGGTGAAACCTGGCAGCTGAGGCCCTTCCAACTCTTCATCAGGTAGCTGATGAATGAGACCCTAAGGCAGAGAGGCTTTTATTTGAGTAAGCCAGCTCACTTCAAAGCCCGGGATCTTTTATTTCCATTTTTATTTTTATTTTTTTGGCAAGTCTGAATTTGTTTTCAGAGTCATGATGCAGACTTGGTCTTCCTTGGAGTTGGGGGTGTGAGCATGATCGCATTGTTTTAACCTAGTGTACAAACCTCCTTGTGCTCTTAAGTTTGCTTTTTATTATAGTCATCATGGAGTTGAATTCTTCAGTCTCAGACACAGGATCAGAAGGACTTCTGTATAAAAAGAATCACATCTGTGTCAGCTGGGTATCAGCTTTGTTGCCAAAGTACTCGGGGCAAAGCACGCATGGCTCAGGTAATAAGAGACTGATGCAGAATGCAGAAGGCCCTGATGGAGGGAAGCTCCCTTGGGAGATATCACTTACCTGGTGACCTTCTTTCTTAAAAGAGAGTTTCTCAAAATGTGGCCCTCAGATCACCTGCATCAGAATTCCTTGAGGGTGTTTGTTAAAATGTGCACTCACAAGGACCCCCTCAAAGTTCTAACATAGTAGGTTGAGTGTAGGGTCCAGAAATCTGAACTTTGAACAGATAACACTGTGATTCTGATGCCCACTAAAGCTTGGGAACTGAGGAGGCATTTAGTATTCGGTGAGCTGCTAACCTGGAAACATCAACCCTCTACTGTTTTCTTCCCTCACCGTGCTTGGTGTTGCTTCCTTCCTCCTCCATTTCTCAGGGACCCAGATGAGAAATATCTACCCACCTCCCTTCTGTTTCCTGCTGAAGACACATTTCTGAAGCTTCTGACAGATCCTCATTAGCCAGCCTGAATTAGTTTTCTTGAGGGAAGTTCACATGGTACTGTGACTCCGTAGTCCTTTTGAAGAGTCTCAGAGTTCTCCAGTATTCAAATTACAACCAAGCATCATCTTAGAGTGTTTGCTTGCCTCTGATTATCTGATTTTTTTAAAGATTTTATTTATTTATTTGAGAAAGAGAGAATGTGTGTGTGAGAGAGCGAGAGAGCGAGAGAGAGCACGTGAGCACGAGCAGGGGGGAGGGGCAAAGGGAGAGGGAGAAGCAGACTGCCCACCGAGCAGGGAGCCTGACATGGGTCTGGATCCAGGGACTCTGGGATCATGACCTGATCCAAAGGCAAACGCTTAACAAACTGAGCCACCCAGGTGCCCCTGATTATCTGATTCTTTTGTACCATACTCCGTGTATTCTGGGGCCAGAGAAAAGAGTTTTTTTGTTGTTAAAGATTTTATTTATTTGTCAGAGAGAAAGAGCACAAGCAGGGGGAGCGGCAGGCAGAGAGAGAAGCAGGCTCCCTGCAAGGAGGCCGATGTGGGACTCAATCCCAGGATCCTGGGATCGTGACCTGAGCCGAAGGTAACTGCTTTACTGACTGAGCCTCCCAGGCATCCCGAAAAGAAAGTTTTATTCCTGGGGCATTAAGAACCCATATGCGAGTCAGGTCTTATTCTCCAGTCAACTGCTCTTCCCTCTTCTGGAAAACATAGATCAATGGAAATGTGACACTTCCTCAGTTTTCACCCCCAGTTTCTTTCCCCCAACCTCAGGAACTCCCATGGGGTTTTTACCCCATGGTGGGGAAACCTAAAATATCTGAATGGGCCCTGGGAGTCTATTCACTTAATCTGTAGTATTAAAACTTCTCACTTTCCTACTACCTCCCTTTCCCCTCTGAGCCCTGGCAGGGATCCTAGTAGACTTACATCCTCATGCATCCACTTAGATACCACCAGCAGAATGTCCTGGACTTCTTATCTCTTTTGCTCTGTTAATACAGCCTCAGTTTGCCTGTGCTTTTTCAGATGCGGATCAGTTGCTTTTCCCCAGTGGATTTGGAAAGAGTGAAAAATCCCAGCCGGATTTACCGTCTCCCCATTTAAATCAATATGTTAAGCTTGCATTCAGTATTTTACATTTATTTCTGTTAAATATCCTTAAATATCCTTATTTTCAGTTAAGTCTTAAAATTCTAATTTTACTGTCTTATGTATGAGCTATTTCTTTTTGTTGAACCAGTCACAAATTGGATCAACAGCTTTTTTTTTTCCTGTCAAGGTCTTTGTTAAAATATATTGAATAAGACAGAACCCAAGGACAGACCCTGATGATATGCTTCTAGAGACTTCATTCCAGGATAACCTCTACATTATAGTAACATTTCATCTAGGATTCAAGTAAGGCATGATTACCAATTTGATAGATCAGCACTCAGTGAGTTAAGTTATTCATCTAGCTATGAAGATACCTGATCTACATTTCTAGCTGGTATCATCTTATTTCTCCAACTTTTTCTCTTTTCCCTTATAATGCTTCAGTATACCTTGTGGATTATATTCCTAAAACCAAACTATATTCACACACCCTCTGCTTCACAAATGCTGATTTATGAACTGAGAGTATATTAGCTTCACCAGATTCACCTGGAGAGCTTTTTAAAATGCCACGCCAGGAGATTTTATTTTGAGAAATCTGGGATAAGTTCAGGATTGTGATACTCAAGCCTTTCTGGTTGATTTCAATGTGCATAATGTTAGAAGGCTAGCAGGTGGTCTATGGTTTTTTCCTTGAGTCAGCATCTAGTAATCCAAAGAAAACAGGCCAATGAGATTAGTTTGATATTTTTCATCTTTGTGAACTTATATTGGCTTCTAGTTATCATGGTCTTCTTTTCTAATTTCTCAGAAACTAGAGTGTAGGGTGTTTCTGTTCTAGAAGCGTTCTTTCAAGTATCTGTGGCACAGATTTTGACAGTTTGCTGATGTGTTGTAGCTACTTATAGAAGGGTAATTGGTACTGTTTCTTGTGTTATGTAACTACATCAAGTTTTGTTGTTGTTTTTTTTTTTTCCTCTTCATGAATTTGGAGCAGCATTATATATTCTGGAGTAGTCAATATTATTGTTCTTCATTTAAGTTTCACAAAGCTGGATAATAGAGCTTTTCACAAAATACTTACATTATACAAAGAATACAATTTTCCTTGATATATGTTATTTTGCAGTTAATTGAATTAGCCACAACAAGGTAGAAAATTTATTATCAACACCATGATTATGCCAAAGTCATATGATTTATACATTTTGAGAAACCATAGCAGGAGATCATTGTAAGCTTGCCCTCAGATGTACTTAGAATTACTTGTGTGTTTCTCAGTACTTAGAACTACTAATTTCAGATCAGATTTCATTTTCAAGAAAATGGGACAAATGCATGATAGTCTAATGAGACATAAGGCAAGGTCTAATACTGAATTTTTTAAGTTTTCAGTGCTTTGCTTGGCAATCAGGTTTGGAAAAGGCGAGAGTGACTTATTTTGGGATTCATTTTTTTGTAATATGTTTAAGTACATGTGAATCTATTTGTACTTTTTTTTTAAGATTTTTTTTTTTTTTAAGAAAGAGAGAGAGAGCACACAGCAGGGGGAGGGGCAGAGGGAGAGAATCTCAAACAGATTCCCCACTGAGCACAGAGCCTGACACAGGCTCCATCCCATGACCCTGAGATCATGACCTGAGCCAAAATCAAGAGTCCAATGCTCAACCGACTGAGTCAGGTGCCCCTCTATTTGTACTTTTAAGGAACAAAATTATCACAGGTACTTAAAGTATATAGGTAATATTGAGGATTTATTTTTTAAAACTCCATTTTCAATCTTTTGTCTTAGTAAACTATAACCAGAACTTTTAGTACAAACTGGTAATTTAGTTTCTCCTATTTTCTTTTGACTATTGTTTGATAGAAGTTCAAAAAACACACAATTGGCTTAAAAGTTTGCAGAAGGAGGAGGAACAAAAAAGCAAGAGTCTGGAATAAATATAAAGCAAATAGTAATCTATTTCCTGAATAACTGACTTTCCTATACCAGAGATCTTGATTTCTTACCTCAAACAAATGGTTCTAATAGGGAATTGCTTATTGGAAATATTTAGGACTTAGTCCAAAGTTTATGCTTTGGACTAAGCAGTGAGAGCTCCTAAACCCAAACCAATGAATCTTTGAGCCCATTGCTAAGCCCTTCTCCCAGGTATCTCTAACTTGTGGGTATTTCCAGTGAGAGGATGGGGTCTCGCTAAAGCCCCACTGTCACCTGCTCTGGGCAGCCTCTATCAACTCTCCCTCAATCTAGTGACCTAGTAACTTAAATGCCAATGCTGTGATTACTACCCTCAAAACAAAACCACCCCCCAAAAGCAAGCAAACAAGAATGGTGGTATAAAAATGACAGGAAAGGAGAAGATGATTATCCTCTGTTAAGAGTTGGGGATATTTGCAGTAGAAGTTAAAATATTTGAAAATTAAAATTTAATGTCAACCATCCAGGTTAAATGAAATAAAAGGTATACTTTTACCTTTGGCTCACATATAAATTTAGAGGAATAAAATCCTGCAACCAAATATTCGACAAACACTTTTGACATTTTATTCTCTAAATATGAATTTCTGGTGAATCTTTTTGGTTCTTTCATATAGTGTTATATGCTACATATCCATAATGGGTGTGTCTTATTTGCTTTAGCAGTAAAAACATTGTTGAATAGGCCTTTCTCAGTGAGCAGTGCAAATTCCATGACCGATTCTTGCCATATACTTAGTACGTGTAAGTGAAAGTCAATATAACCTTGGAGTTTGAACAAAGATATTATCCTGACTCAAAACTTATACTCTGTTAACTGCAGCAAGAAAAGATATTATAATTATATTAAACCAGTTTATACATATTTTAAAGATCACATATATAAGAGCCTTTGGTTTATCTTTTTGTGAGCAGTTTGAAAAATTTTATTTATATAAACTACCTTCATTTGTTGAGTATTGTTCAGCCACTTAAACTTGCAAAGTTAAAGAATAATGTAGTTCATCACCCATTGCAAGGTAAACCTATTCTTAAAGAATTTCAAATAGGAATAGTGGTCTTGAAGGTAGGAGCTATATATTTTTAATGATTTGTTGATCATAGGATCTCAAGGCAATAATCATAGAATCATAGGCGGTGAGAGTTGAAGGGCGCTGTAGGGATATAGTTTGTTGGTTCTCAGGAGCACCTGTAAGCCACGGATACAGTAGTAGGAGATATTGGTGCATCATATGAACAAGGAATACTTCCTATAAGTAGAAAATAGAACTGTGTTATACGTACATATGTATATACGCATTCATACATATGTGCATATTCATACACACATATACACACATATAAATACACACAGGTACATATACACATGTATATATGTACCCACACAATATAGAATTACATTTATAGGTGCATATGTCTACCCTCTAGAATTAAGCATAATTGCTATTTTGGACTTTTTCTATTTAACATTCGCTAGTTTCATACTCATACTATTTTCCCTACATTTTAGGCAGTAGCAGGCCCTGGAGGTTACCAATGTGTGAGATTACTAATAATACCAGTAGCCAGTAAAAAAACTCATCCATTGAGTCAGTTATATATTCTGCCTGGTCAAACATTTAATTGGGTTTTTACAAAGAATATCAAGTATATTTTAATTACTACATTGGTATGTTGTTCCAATAGCAGGTTAATTCAACTTGCCTGGCAATCGACCTTAGAAGCAATTAATTATAAGAAATAAGAATTCCAGTGGATATATAAAATGAGTCTTATGCAAGCATTCCTCCTTTTTTGACAACTCAAGGCTGATAGCACTTTTTGGTCATGACTTTTCACTCTCAGATTTAATAATCTCTTGTGCAACATCCTGGTGGTAAGAACTGCTTCATCTCCAAAAGTAGCTGTGAGCTTTTTAGAAAAAAGAGTTGTGTCATTTCTGTTGGAAAGTCATTTAACTTCCTTTGTCCTTTCCTATCTTTCTGGAGATGGGAGAGGGTGCTAATTATCCTCTTTCTAATCTTTTATACTTTAGAATATTAATCAATCACCATTTCTCTTTTTTTCTACAGATTTCAGTCCAACATTACTGGCTTGCTTACAGCACTATTCCGCTTCCTAATGTCCTTTTCCTCAGAATATCTCTTATTTACTTTCTCCAATCTCCTTCCTTTCTACTGTTTTCTCAGGCATCTGCTGTGCCACTGTATAATACGCCACATCACTGCTGTGTTCTAGTCTTTTAGCTTGCTCTTTACCCTTTTTATGACATTTAATATTGGTGAGACCTCTGAAAATATGGAGGTTACTTATAAGATCCAGTCAGTGTGGCAAGCTGGTGTGAATTGCTCTATTTTGGGGTTTAAGGTTTCTGGCTTCTCCTATATCCTATATCCAGGAGGAATCCATCCTATGACACCTTTTATCATTTGTGCTCCTTCCTGAGCGTCATGTTTGCTGTTTGCATCTACGTGTAGACCGTCACCCAGGCTTCATCCATTTTGCCTCCTCTGTGGCACCTTCCCTTACCCTCCAGAGAGAGCTTGTCCATTCCCTCTGTGCACCCACCTACCTTCTACATGGCCCCTTTTATTCTCCCTCTGTGTCTCCTCAGCTACTGAAATGTAACTTACACACGTTACTATCTGCAGTCACAGTTTCTGGAAGATAATGGATGCTTACTAAATGCTTCTTCAATGATGAGTAAGTGGTTGAACACCCACTTTGTATTTGACCCTCTGAGATTATAGTCTTATTTCTTTGTCCCTGCAGTACCTAACATAGTACTGGCCGCATGGTAGATCTTCAGTATATATTCTTGGGCTGGCTGACATGAATGGATGAGAATATTTTCTTAAACTGAAGAAGGCCAGGGAAATTCATGATGGGGTGGTCCGGGCCAAATGAACCTTACAATTTTCTAGTATTCTCCCAGCTGTTTTCAATCTAGCCTGTGACTTTGAACAGAGACACTTTGTTTTCATTCCATTTGTAGAATGCTTACCATGAATGATGCTTATTCAGATTGTGTTTTTCAAGAACTAAAGCAAGGTGCCATAAATAGAAGGTATTCTTTAATTAATGAAGTGATTTGTATGTGAGTAAGAACAGGGCTCACCTTAAAGGGTCTCAAATAAAACAACATGATTATGACACTTTGCAGTTAAAAGCAGAAGACGAGGTGACCAATTATGTGTGACATATGTCTCTCAAGCACTCTCTGGGATTTTTCTTCTAGGCCCCATCTTTTAGGACTTCTCTAAAGATCATCCATTCCTGGTAGAGAGAAGAGCTGTCATAATGCAGTTTCATATTTCACACACGGGTTTGTCCATCGTCACTAGAGATGATGGTTTCTAAAAGGTTCTTCTTTTTTTGCCAACTAATGGATTAACAATGCACACATGTATATGCTGTCAAGGAGTGAAGAACAGACTGACCTTTAAAACCAAGATGCCCTATATATTACATGAACAATGAAACTGTAACTTTTTTCTGCCATTTCTAGTCATTTTTCATAGGTGACTGAAAGCCTTCCTCCTCTGGCCATGTAGTAGTGGAGTAAAGTGACTTAAGGCTGGTGGAATTTTGGTTCAAGTGAGTAATTCTTAAGTTTCAGCCGCCATGCTCACTGGGCAGTAGTAAGGACTCTTCATGTATCCTTAACAGCAGTCCATACAGGGCATTGTTCTGCAATTCCATTGCTGAAGGAACGTCACTTTGAAGCGAAGTGACAAAACCCCTGGCTGTTTCTCCACCACAAAAGAATACAGTAGATTCCTTTGTTTTAGAAAGAATGCTCTCCAGGTCTCACCCGCTGCTTAAAAGCACATACAGGAGTTTGAACATTGAATTGCACCTCCTACACAGGTTAAATTACATGGCTCTGAAAACGTCCTTCTTTGCCAAATCAGGAGCACTGCTAAATTTGCAATATTTTTTCCTTGTCTTTGAAAATAGGCAGCTGTTTTCTTTTCCCAAATTGTGTATTAGAAAACAAAATCAAAGCCCGTCTAACTCCTGGTGGGCCTGAGGTATCATCATTCATGTGAGAACCAGCTCACGAGGAGACTCTTCACGTATATTTCCTGGTTCTTTGGAACATACGGCTCTTGTCTTTGTGTTTGGGAGAAGCATCCTGTGCCAGGCAGAAGTCACAGGAGGTGTCCGGTGTCCTGGGGCCAGATCCAGCTCTGCAGAAATCACTGGGTTTGCTCACCCAAGGTGATTTGAAACATGGAAGTCAGATTTTAAATTTGGAGGACTTTGCATGCAAATCCAGATTTCTTGCTTCTTTTGAGCTGTGGGAGACGGGGCAGGGTGACCATGGACCCGAGCCTACGGGGTTGCTTCCGGTAGATCAGGTTTAATGCTTGCCTTGTTGCTAGAGTTCCTGCTTCTTCCTGTTGACAGAAGTCACACTCTGGCCTTGAAGGCCATACTTTTTCTATTATACCATGCTGTCATTTCTTTCTTTTTTTAGATTTTATTTATTTATTTGATAGAGAGAGAGAGAGAGCACAAGCAGGGGGAACAGTAGAGGGAGAGGGAGAAGCAGGTTCCCCACCAAGCAGAGAGCCCAATGCGGGGCTCGATCCCAGGCCCTGGGATCATGACCTGAGCTGAAGGTAGACGCTTAACCATCTGAGCCACCCAGGCGCCCCTACCATGCTGTCATTTCTATTTTTACAAAATTACCAGATTTATTTATTTAATATTCATTCATTTCATCTTCTGGAAAGTAGACCAATAATAGCATCTACTCTTGGAGTTTTTGTGAGAGTTAATGACAGTTCACATAAAGCACTTAGCACTAGTTTGGCATATCACAAATACTCAATGTTAATTTTTGTTATGTATTTTATTGGCTGTGTGCCAGGACCTGGGCCAGGTACTGGGGAAATAGAATAGGATACTACATTTTTCTTCAAAGGGCTTATAACTGGTGTAGTAGAGATGGGGTACAATAGGTTTTACAAATAATTATAATACAGTGTGATAAATGCAGCAGTAGATATGGATCCACAGGTAGGGTGTAAGCATGGGGGCTCAATTGACCATTCTTCCCATGTCGGGGGGAAAGCCCTTGCACAGCTCTGGTCATTAATGTGATGAGCCTCTCTACAGGGGATATTGTGTGATATCATAGAAAGGCCTTTACGCAGATAATTTTTTAAAAATTGTTTTAGTTCTTTCCTAAAGGACAGGTTAAGCAAATAAAAACTGTTTTCTAAATAAATGTCAGTGCTATTTAGCAGGGACTTCAGTTGTGATTTTTGCACCTGGAGAGGGAAGCCAAGCAGAACCTGATAACCCTGGACTTCCACAGTGGGCAGGGAGGGATGGGAAGATAGTTACCACTCACCAGGGAGATAGAGAACAATGTTCCACACCTAAAAAAAAAGCCTTTCTTTGTCAAGTCCATCTACTTGCTCCCTCCTTTGGAATACCACACCCACTTCTACAGAGCTTCCGGGCAACCTTGCCTTTCAAGACCTCCTGGGAAAACACACTTATGTAACTGCAAGAAGCCCAGCTACTTACACTAACTATTCTAGTCTTTCATTTATGAATGAAAGCTTTTAACACAGACTCAAAAGAATTTTGATGAAAGGTAATTGCAAGAAAGGGTTAAGATAAGCAAAGCAAACAACCAAACCCAAGAGAAGAGAGATAATGTAGGAAATAAAAAATGTTAGAGACAAAACTTGTGTTGGTATCTTCAGGGAGATTCAAGAGGCTATTGAATTATAAGACAAGAATGGGCTGCCATAAAAATGAGCCACTAGAAGAAAAAGGTCTTACAAATTGAAAAACATAATTAAAAACAAATGAGGGTAAAAAAGTAGAATAAATGTAGTTGAAGACTAATTAGTAATTCAGAATATAAAGTTAAGGAATTATCCCAGAACATAGAACAAAAAATTATTAGATTGGAGGATAGAGCCAAGGAATCCAACATCCATCATATAAGGATTTCAAAAAAAAAAATAACAAAAATAAATAGGGATTTCAGAAGAAAGTAGGCAGGGGCACCTGGGTGGCTCAGTCTGTTAAGCATCTGGGTTTGGTTCAGGCTCTGTGGGGAGCCTGCTTCTCCCTCTCCCTCTTCCCCTGCTCATGTTCTCTTGTGTTCTCTTTCTCTCTCTCCCTCTTTCTCAAATAAATAAAATCTTAAGAAAAAAATAAGAAGAAAGTAGTGAGAAATAATGGAGGGGGAAGAAGTAATAAAAAACATTAAAGAATACAGTTTCCCCAAGCTGAAGGAAGACTTAATTTTTCAGAAAAAAAAAAAAAAAAAAACAACTCACCGAATATTTAGTTGGGGGAAGCAAAAAATAAAAGGCACACACTTAGCCCTATGCTGGTGAAATTTCATAACTCTAAGGTAAAAAAGAAAATCTTAAACATTTCCAAAGAGGAAATAGGCTAACAAATTTTCTACAAAGGGATAAAAATAATATTATTATCAAACTTTGGAATATTGATTACCCAATGACAATGGAATAGTTAAAATTTTTGGAATATTTTAAACCTAGAGTTCTGTAAAAACAATTCCAAACTATTATTCAAGTTTGAAACAAGATGACATCTTTGGACCTATAGGTATTTAGAGAATTTATATCTATGCACCTTTTCTGGAAAAAAAAAAAAACCCACTTTAATATTTATTCCAGCAAAGTAAAAATATTCATGAAAGGATGATGTAGGATACAAGAATCATTAGTAAGAAAATCTGTCAAACTTAATGCAATTGTTAAGAAAAGTTTCCTTAAAAGTTGAAAGGATAGTGAAAACAGCTAGTAATCATCTAGAACTAATAAAATTGCAGTTATTTCAGTCAAACATTGGAAGGTCTGGGGTGAGAAAGGAATCTTATTTGGGAACAGTAAATTATCAATACTGATTAATTTTCAACGTGGATAGAAAACTCAATTGTATGTGTCTTTTTAAAATATAAGAGTATTCCCAGGAGAATAAATTTAGTATATATAACTGTCCAACAAATTAAAGGGGGGAAAATGAACAAATTTGATCAATATACATAAAGATAAGACAGCAGAAGTAAACAAAAAATACAACAGAAAACACAAAAAGATGATAATAAAAAGACGATATTAGGTAACGTATCAGTTATCACAATAAATAAACATGAGTTAAAATCTTACATTAAAAGATAGAGACTATCTGAATGGGTTGAAAATAGTCACACAAACTACATATTCAAGTATATGCTATCTGTAATAGGTGCAATAGAGCAAATGGAAAACAATTTTGAAATAGAGGTCCCCATAATTATTATAGGCAAATTGTAACAAAAAGCCAAAACATTAATATAAAACAAAATGGAATTTAAGGCAAAGAGGATTAAATGGGACGTAGAGTAATATTTCATATTGATGCCAGTAAAATCTGACAAGAAACTGTAATGACTATGAGTCTTTGTGCACCAAACAAAAAGCATTAGAATAAGTAAACCAAATCTCTTGGAATTATAAGAATAAATCGATCAAAACAGAGTTCAAAGAGACCCTTCTCTCAGATCTCTGTTGCAGTAACTTACGTGCTTCACTCTGAAACCTTAAAGCTATTTGGAGTTCTTTTGCCAATTCCATTTAATTATGTTTATATTAACATTCTTCTGCTGCTGTTTTCCTTCACTCTCCTTAAATACCCTATCAAAACTCCTATTTTAAGGTCTTTTTTTGGCGGGAGTGCCAGAGTCAAAAAGACTCAGTTTTGTGATTTTTCAAATGAAGCAGGTAAAGAGCTAAACAGGAGGGTATTTTGATATTTCGCTGAAAGCAACACTCTTTTCTATTACCAGCATGCCATCTAATCCTTGAGTATGACTCTAACAGTGTTGATTTTATGGATGCTCATGGTTAGATGTAAACTTGCTGACCGTCTCATAATCATTTTAGACCAAGACATGAACCTCATCATCCTAGGTTTGGTTCCAGCTGCCAGTCACTGTCTACCTTCAAGAAAGTCACATAACTTAGCTTGTCTCTGAAATAAAGAAATTGGGCTAGAATAGACAGTTACTATGACTTTTTTCTTCCTCTAAAGTTTTATTTTTCTACTGCATGATTTTTACTCATATTTTTGTCTATTCTTTTTCTAAAATCCTATACTGACAGAAATACTTCTGAGATATATTTTAATGGAATATGAAAACTGACACTTTCATCCTCTTGCCAGATCTTTGGAAGAAAAGAATAGCAAAATGTTTGAGGGAGTGGTAGTTGGTGCAGGTGATTGAAAGGACAAATGTTAGTGTAGTTTGTCAGCTGTATTTGGCATCCTCGGTGTCTGTAGGGATCAAGAATGCTGAGTCTATGGTTGGTGTTGAGCAAATGTCTCTTGAGTAAGTGGCTTGGGCTTTCTCCTTATAAATGTGGCTTCTCCCTTATTTAGCTGCATTGCAGGCACTAAAGAGAAAGAAGAGGTTTGAGAAGCAGCTCACTCAGATTGATGGCACACTTTCCACGATTGAGTTCCAGAGAGAAGCCCTGGAAAATTCACACACCAACACTGAGGTGTTAAGAAACATGGGCTTTGCGGCAAAAGCGATGAAAGCGGTTCATGAAAACATGTGAGTGACTTTGACTTTGGTCTCCCTCCAAGTCATAAATTCCCTCAATGTTGAGAAGAGCCTTTGGAGCTATATGATGATTTTGGCAGGAATGGAGTTACTCATTTGATGTTTTTTGACATGTTGGAATGGAATGCCCCATCAAAGAAAGATTAGAAGTTAGACTAGGAAAAAAAAAAGACCATGAGAAAATGAAGACATTCATTTTGCCCTTATGTTTCCCAGTTGTCTCAATAGTGTCTGATACTCCACCTGTCTCCACCACTTTCATGCTATAGGCTTTAAAAAAATTTTTTTTAAAGATTTTATTTGAGAGCAAGAGAGAGAATGAGAGTGAGAGATCGAGAGAGAGAGCATGAGAGGGGGGAGGGTCAGAGGGAGAAGCAGACTCCCCGCTGAGCAGGGAGCCTGACGTGGGCCTCGATCCCAGAACTCCAGGATCATGACTTGAGCTGAAGGCAGTCGCTTAACCACTGAGCCATCCAGGCACCCTAAAAATTTTTTTAAAGATTTTATTTATTTCAGACAGAAAGAGAGAGAGCATGAGCAGGGGGAGGGGCAGAGGGAGAGAGACAAGCAGACTCCTCACTGAGCAGGGAGCCCAATGCAGGGCTCAATCCCAAGACTCGAGATCACGACCTAAGCTGAAGTCAGATGCTTAACCAACTGAGCCACCCGGGTGCCCCTCACACTATATATTTTTTTTTAATTTTTTTTATTGTTGTGTTAATCACCATACATTACATCATTAGTTTTTGATGTAGTGTTCCATGAATCACACTATATTTTTAAAAAGGCCTAAATGTCAACATGTGCGAGAGTGTTAGAATTATCAAATAATGGTTGTCAAACTTTGGTTATCAAACCTGGAAAACTACAAAAGAAAACACAGATGCCCAGGCTCCTTGAAGAAAGGTAGGGATTGGGCCTTTTTGTTTTTATCACCAAGTTCCCCAGGTGATTCTGATACTAACAGGTGTTTGGGAAACACTGACCTAGAATAATAGCTATGAGATGGATTTGAGGTCAGATTTTCTGAGTTATAATTCCAGTTTCATTACCAGCTGTCCTTGAGCAAATTACTTTGCCTTTCCCTGATTCAATTTCCTTAGCTGTAAATTGGAGATAATAATAGTACTTACCTTGTGTAGTCATTGTGAAAGTCAGTGAGATACTAGATACAATACACCTAGCATAGTTTCTGACACAGAGTAAGCCCTCAGTGTCAATATTCATAGTGGTAGTGGGGCTGGTGATAATTTGCTTTACATCTACACTAGGAAATCTATGCCTGGGACCTGATCCTTTCCTGAGATTGGATATGAGAGTGACATCTGGGTCAAAGATGCACAAGAACAATGAGTGCCTGAGGGATATAGACAAGTGTCCATGGATAGGAAAAGTGGGAAAGTGGGAGGCTGGGGCCAGTGAAGACATCTTTGCTGACATTTTCTTGCCTTGATAATTCATTGACAATCAGATGTCATTTTGACAGCTTCAGAAAGATCATTAGAGTCATTATCAGAGTCAAAATCCTCTCTCACTGCTATAAGCGGGGTGCTAACTGCATCACAGAATCACAGCCTTTCACCCCAGGTAGTTGAGCAGCCCATTCCACTGTATGCCTTTTGAGAAAAATTCAATCTCAGGCCCAGACTTTATTCCTTGTCATAAATAAGTTCCTTGTGTATTTGTTATAAATGTAATTATAATAATTGGAAATAAGGGATGATAGGAGGATGCTAAAAGAAAACTTTTTATGTAAAACTTCTTGGCTTTTCCCATATATAGAGTCTGGGAAACTTGCAAAGTATTCCACTGGGAGTCACAGTTTCAGTGTTTAGGTTGCTTAATAATAAGGGAAGTTGTCACTTCTCTGGTATTCCGTCAGTTTGGCCAAGTTTCAGAGCTGGAGGAATGATTCAGAGACAGGGTGGTAGAGAAGCAGTCCAGATCCTGGCCTTCAGACCCTGACAGCTTAGGCTGGTGGTTAGGGTCCAGGGGGCTGGCGGGGGTGGGGGTTGGCGCTCAGGTGCTAGAAACTTCCTAGGCCTCACCCTGTTCTCATTAGTGTTCTCCCTCTGGCATCAGCACCTATGGGAAAGCCCTCAGGGAGTCAGGATCTCAGAGCCATGAGGCATTCTAGAAAAATCTCTGGTTCCAGAGTCCAGCTTCTCTAAAAGGCTGCTGTCAGTGACTGTTCAATGTTGCCACAGCTTATCTTGGTCATGGTGATCCTTGGTGGTCCATGGCACCATTTCCTGCTGACTTGATACACAGCAGCATATATTATTAAATTCTACATATGCCCTACCTACCAGTCAAAATTTCAAAATGCATCTACAAATATTGTTAGTTTTAGTCTCTAGTGACTCCCAAATGTAATGGCTATTTATCAGATATTTAAAATACATGTGCAAATATAGGATTATTAATTTTCTTGAAATGCAAGTTATTTTTATTTTTTTTAAAGACTTATTTATTTGAGAGAGAGAGAGCATGAGGGGGGGAAGGTCAGAGGGAGAAGCAGACTCCCTGCTGAGCAGGGAGCCCGATGTGGGACTTGGATCCTGGGACTCCAGGATCATGACCTGAGCTGAAGGCAGTTGCTTAACCCAACTGAACCACCCAGGCACCCGAAATGCAAGTTATTTTTAAAGTTGATAAATCTTATCACCAGAAAATTTTGTTATCCTACTGAAATAACTAAGAGTTTACATTAAATTGACTCATTTTTCATATGGGATTATATCTAAACTCATAATTTTAAAGTAAACTTCTAAAAGATTTCAATAGTATATTATCTCCCAGGGATCTGAACAAAATAGATGATTTGATGCAAGAGATCACAGAGCAGCAGGATATTGCCCAAGAAATCTCAGAGGCCTTTTCTCAGCGGGTTGGATTTGGTGATGACTTTGATGAGGTAGGTAACACAGTGTAAAGAACAGAGTGTTGTGGTTGCTGAAAAGGATAACTTCCTCCCATATATAGCTGGCGGTGTTTCTTAAATATTTTCTTAAATATCATTAAAGAATAAGTGATATTTGTTAGTGATGTACTTGTCTTAAGGGGGAAATGAAGTGCTGGTAACCCTGTTTTAAAAGAAAGATTAATATGGTTTAGCAAACCACCCCCTAATTAAGTTTTCAGCTATTAAAGCAAGGCAGCATGTGATTATGTAGAGTTAGTGACTTTTAATGGTTGAAACCTAAATGGCACCATTACAAGGAATCAAGTGCTCACACATCTGGGCAAAACAAAGCAGATTGTGTCACTCTGCAAGGAACAGACATATCATGTAGTTGTTAAATTAGAGGTTAGTCTGCCTCTGTTTATTACCCAGGCTGTGAGACAAAATAAATGTAGAGTGGCATTATTAACACACACATTCCATTTAGATTAATCAATCCAATAATAAAGACTATAATTATAATGGTAGTGTCTGTACTGTGAATTTCAATTGTTCTACTCAAAGCACACGTAAGTAGGACTACTATATGTTTTGAAATGTTTCCAGTTCTCTGATTAGTATGGGAAAGAATCTGACTTCCTACATCTATGTGGTATTAAAAATGATGTATCTACTAAGTAGGATGTGGTTCCATGGAAACCTGAAACATTTGGAACGAGTGTCAACAACTTTTAAAAATGGTGTAGACCATCACATGTGGGACTTAAGAAACAAAACAAAGAAAAAAAAGAGACAAAAAAAAAAAAACCCACCAACAACAAAAAACCAGGCTCTTATAGAGAACAAACTGGTGGTTGCCAGGGGGCAGGTGGATGGGGGCAGGGGTTGAGACAGGTGAAGGGGATTAAGAGTGCATTTATCATTAGGAGCTCTGAGTAATGCCTACAATTATTGAATCGCTATACTACACACCTGATATTAATAAAACACTGTATGTTAATTATACTGGAATTGAAATAAAAAATATGTATCCCCCCCCTCCCCAAATGGTGTAGACCAGGGGTTAGAAAATTTGGCTTTTAGGCCAAATCCTTCCCGTGGTCTTTTTGTATGGTGTCTGAGCTAAGGATGTTACATGTTTAAAGGACTGCAGAAAATAAGAGCAATAACAATAGAAACAAAGAAGGCTGTGCAACAGAGACTGTATGTGACCAGCAAGCCTAAAATATCACTATCTGGTGCTTTACAGAAAATGTTGCCTAGCCCTGGTTAGACTAATAAGCATCTAATGAGTGCATTTCGATGCGGTGGAAAGGGCTCTGGGCTCACAAGGACATCTGGGTTCTGCCATTTGTTACTCAACTTTGTGTAAGTCTCTTCACTTTTCTGACCCTTAGTTTTCTCATCTGTAAAAGAAAAATTGCTGTATTGCTAGATTATCTCTGAAGTTTCTTAAATTCTAAAATTATTTTATTAGTGAACAAGTGTTCGGTACTCAAAGTCTATAATTGATGGAAGAGATGATTATTCTGTCATATTTGCTGAAGAGAAAATATCAATATCTTCTCGGTGCTGTTGATAACTATCAAGTGCTATCGGCAGTTCTGGGCACCCATTCAGTGTAGATGGTGTGTGCTGCCATTACTGTATTTACTATATTTGTTCCCATTTATTTTGTGAGCAGAAGTAGGCATCAGAGTATTCATTCTGAGGGCACTTTATTCATATTGCCTGTGGAAAACCTAAAGCACACAAGTACACTGGCCATATTATTTCACATGGCCTGTGAAAGTGATGACATACACTTTTAGGATTTATTTCCTTTTCATGAGGTAGATTTAACAGTGGTCAGACAATCGTTAAGCTTGCTGCACATCTGGTATAAATTGACTTGATCAGATGTTGTGGTTGACTTCGGTATCTCCTGTCTTGGCCCAGGGTATTGTTACTCTCACTTTAATATAAGATAATGATTTATTACCTTTCTCCCACATTCGATAATGAGTTCCTTAAGTGTAGAGACTGTTGATTCAACTTTTCATCCCCAGCATTGAACTCAGCACCTGACCACGAATGAGCTTTCAATAAATTTGTTCAATGATGAATGAATGAATAAACAAAGAATCTCCTTGGTTGAGTATAAGAGCGCCTTAGGTCATTTCTAATAATGACAGTGTTAGAATCCTCATAATGACAAGTTTAGTTTCGACTCCCAACCTCTCTCAGAGTTGGGGGGGGGGGGGTTGGACTCTACCTGAGTACTCATGGAGCCAGTTAGATCTGAACTACTGCAGTTATCTCATATCTGACATAAGGTGACTTATGCCTTTAAAGTCTCAAACTGGTCTTGTCTAAGTTTCTTCAGGCAGAGAACAGTTTAGAATTAAACCAGACTCTCTGAGACTATAGCTAAAAGAAGGAAGTTCAGTGTACCTAGGTTGACTTGGAAGTTTTCTAAACCCAAACAACACAGCATGATTTATATTGGCTTTGGTAATTTTACAGAGAAACCGTAGTATCTCTGATTCTTTTTACTTTCTGTACATTATGGTTTTGCTATACCTATTATTTTATTTTCAAAAGCATTAGCCAAGATGAAAATATTTGCTCCAATTAAAGTTTTACAGATTCTTAATTTGTTACAGTAGAAAGGAAAAGATAGGTTGGAAAATGACAGGCAAGGTGTAAACTTCCTAGAAACTGTGGAGGTTATATATTCAGCTAGCACAAATTAGTTGAATAACTGTTTACTGAAGTATTATAAGATTAACTATGACAAATTTGCACAACCCAAAATATTCATTTTTTAATCATTGCTCAGTGTTGCAAAAAAGACTTAGTCTTAAAATAAATATTCCATTTCACTGGGTTCTCACATATCAATTGGGTAGCAGATGTTCTTATTATCGTGTTTGAGGAAACCCACTTCTTGAAACGTTAATTCCATAATTCTTTCTTTCTCCTATGTTCAGGATGAGTTGATGGCAGAACTTGAAGAATTGGAGCAGGAAGAATTAAATAAGAAGATGACAAATATCCGGCTTCCAAATGTGCCTTCTTCCTCCCTCCCAGCACAGCCGGATAGAATGCCAGGGAGAATGTCAGGCGCGTCCTCCGCTGCACATCGATCCCGAGCAGGTCTGTCACCCACCTCAACTGCCTGTGGTCAGATAGTTCCCTGAAATAAGTAGCCAGGTCGATCCCTTTTAGCACTTATTTTTTGTTTCATAAATATATACCTTTTAATATCCATATGCAAACCTGCAGGTGTGAATGTCACCACTTGCTAATTTTTATCCATTTTATGTTCCAGCGTCTTCCAGGAGGGCAGAAGAGGATGATGATATCAAACAATTGGCAGCTTGGGCTACTTAAACTAAAATGGAATTCGTTGACACCCAAATCAGTGAGCTGTACATAAGACATAAAAAAATGTTTTTGCCATGTTCAGAAGTTAACAAAGACCCTGTTTTATATTTGCACTGGATGAGTAATTGTCTTTTAAGCCTTATAAATAAAAGTTATAAAGAATCATGTGTAGACATCCAGTCAGGGATGGAAAGGGACTTTCTGCTAGCATCTTGGAGGATCTCCCCATGCTGATGGGATGGGGCATTCTATCTTGTTACATGCTACTGTATTTCCAGTCCCGGCACATAGTAGTGCTCTCTATACATTTGTTGAAAGAAAATGGATTTCTATTAACATATAAAACATGTAACAGTTTATAAGCCATGTAAAAGGGTTGTGTTGATAGCTAGAGAAAATAACTTTCTTTTCTAAGTGAATGCAAGTTGGTTGTGTGTATCTGTTGGAACATATCTATCCCATGGTAAATGCAAATATACCATGTCTCTTGTAGGAGACACTTCATTTAGGGAAGTCTTGTGTGAGTCTATACACAAGTAGTTGCACTTGAGTTTTGCAGTTTAAAATCTTACAGGAGCTTTAATTGACATTTATTATGGCAATGAAGCTTGGAATGGGGCAATGGATGCATTTCCCAAAATGTTTGAGAGCACTAACAGCTTACACTGCTGAGCGAGGATCTCCTGGGTATAATTTAGCTACTTAGGAAGCCATGTTAACACTCCCAGGCCATCATGATGCTGTTGTGGCTTCAGCGTGCTGAATGTGTGAATGTTCATGTTTTTTCTATTCTGTGCTTTCTTGTACATTTAGTTACCCTTTATGGCATATTCCTTGTAAATACATAAAAATAGAGGCAATTAAAAGTATATCATGAATAAAATTTTGGTCATAATTATTTTTAAGTGAAAATAAATGACAAAATTATGTATTGCCCATAATATGTCATGGACCATAAAAATGACAAATGTCATCATATAAAATGTTCTAGTATTCCCTACATCTGCTGGGCTACATACTGGAATGGATAGAACACGACAGCTGGGGGTAAGAGTCCTGGATCCCAGCCCCTGCTCTGCTGCTAATGCAGTATGATCAGCCATGTCATAAACTCTGAGCCTCTGTTTCTTCATTGGGAACTCTAAGGGTTGGACTTGATCTCTAATGGGTCCATCCTGCCACAGGCCTTTTGCATATGCTGTTCTTAGCAGTCTTCCCATTGTCCACACACACATACCAAAACTTATTCCTTAAATCTTAGTTAAAATGTTCTTTATTTTTGGGAAGCTTTTCTTGATTGCACCGATGAAATCAAGTCTCCCTATTACATGCTTTCACAGTACTCTGCTCTCTCTCTAATCACCTATCAGGGTTTATATTGCTTGAATGCTTACTTGTTTTTGTTCTTCCCTTCATGCCCCATGAGGGCATGAACTGTGCCTCTTCCAGTTCGATAGTGCATCCCAGGACTCTGCACAGTTCCTAATATACAGTAGGTATTCAATAAATATTTACTGAATGAATGACTATGAACTTTTTACATCTTTTGGGCCATGATAGAAATCCAGGAACTGGATTTACTTCCCACTCTCAAAGAACTAGACAACTGGACAAAATACACGAAACAATAGTTTACAGACATTGGACAACAGGCAGCACTAGACTGAGATTCCTGAGAGGGAGACAAATGACAAATGAAGTGAGCACTTCTGGTGCCACCCCCCCACCTGCGAACCTCTGCTTGCTGCCTTTGCAGGGATAGCTTGGTGGTCTTCCTGAGTAGAGGAAATTTGTGGGGAAGGTAACTGCACGTGTATGTGCGTGCGCACGCGTGGACACACACACACACACACACACAGTTTAATAAACCGTGGTCCTGTCGTCATGTGTATTTCTCGCCATGAGCTCTATCCCAAGCTCCAGTCAAGTACAAGTTAGAGGTTTCCTCTGGTTTTCCTGCCATCCCTTCAGTATCAACATCTTTGTGTTACAGCCTACTTTCTTTGATATTAGTATAGCCACTCCAGGTCTCTCTTGGTTACAGTTTGCATGGAATATCTTCTTCCATCTTTTTATTCTCAATCTGTACCTGGGCTTCAATCTAAAGTGAGTCCTTTGTAGACAGCATATAATTGGATATTGCTCTTAAAAATCCATTCACCAATCTCTGCCTTTTAACTGGAGAGTTTAATCATTTCCTTTAGTTCTTTAGAAATTGTTTTAGCTCTTTGAACATATTTAAAATAGCCAATTTAAAGTCTTCATCTAGTAAGTTTAACATCCGGGCTTTTTAAAGCACAGTTTCTATTCTATACCACTGTGGGTTTTTGTTTTTGTTTTTTTCCTCTGTGTGTTGACCGTACGTTTTTGTTCCTTTGTGTGTTTCACAATTTTTTGTTGAAAACAAGACATTTTGAATATTATATATTTGAATAGTATAACCCACTTTTAGTGTTTGTTGTTGTTGATTCTTGTACTTGTTTGTTTAGTTACTTTTCTGAACTAATTTTATGAAGTCTGTATTCTTTGTTGTATGTGTCCATTGAAGTCTCTATTCCAATAATGGTCAGCTAATAATTGGCCACAGACTTCATGAAACACTTGGAACCAAAATATATTGTATAAACCAACAGATTCAGCATAAGGTCATGGGTAACACTCTGTACCTTTTATGAATCCATAATAATGATCTACATGATTCTTAATATTTCAGTAAGACTTGTTTCCTTGAATGTGACATATGTAAAGTCTGCACTACCTGGAAAATAAGGCTTATATTTCATTTATATGTTGCCCAATTCATTCATTCATTTGTTCATGTGTTCATTCACCAAAGACTACTCCATGATAGATGGTGGGAATTTAAACAAGACACAGATCCTGCTCTTAGGTAGGTCACAGTCTAGCAGTGTGACCTTGGGAAACTTTCCTAATCTTTCTGAGGCTGAAATTCTTTAATGAAATAATAGGAATACTATCATTAATCTCATCAGATTGTCATAAGAATTGGAATATGTATGTAAAGCTAGTGCAGTACTTGGTACAAAGTTAATGCTTAACAAATGTTTTCTTCATGCTCTTGTCAATTCTCAGAGCAACAGAGGTATCTTAAATAACAATTATCACCATCTGTCTATGCTATCTACATGCCACTAAGTGCAAAGGGTCTTATTTAATATTTCATTTAGTTTGTAAAACATGGTTATGGAATAGGTTTTAATATAGTAGGTAATAAAATGAATAGCCATTAATAGTAAGCTTGAAAGTGGCTCAAAGACATTAAGCAACTTCCTGAGGCCACATAATTGCTAAATTAAAATTAAGAATTTGAATTCAGGTCTCCTTTCATTTAATACCTATCTCCTTAAACTCTTCCCTACATCTCTGCTGATACTAGTGCTTCCCTCACAAGATGACACACACAGGCATAAAATACTTGAGGAAATAGTCCCAGGCCAGTAGTAGGACCTAAGAAAGGACCGTTCCTTGCCTTTCCTTGGCTGTAGAGGGCAGCAGAGAGCCAGACTGTGAAAAGGGTGAACACTTCATAGTTTAACCTTAGACTCTTATTGGTATTTCTCCCAGGTTATTTTAATTTAGATAATGAAAAGTTGCAGAAGCCTAAAACTCTGTAATGAGCTCCTAGGAAACTGAGCCACATAGCATTCTTAAAACTTATTTATCTATCTATCTAATCTTTTTATCTGATAGTTTTTTTTTAAAGGACGTTTCCTCCTCTTTGCAGAGAAAGAGAGCAAACTTCAGCCAAAAAGGAAGGGAAAAATGAAGGGAGGGGGAAATCGGAGGGAGAGATGAACCATGAGAGACTATGGACTCTGAAAAACAAACTGAGGGCTCTAGAGGGGAGGGGGGTGGGGGATGGGTTAGCCTGGTGATGGGTATTAAGGAGGGCACGTACTGCATGGAGCCCTGGGTGTTATATGCAAACAATGAATCATGGAACACTACATCAAAAACTAATGATGTAATGTATGGTGATTGACATAACATAAAAAAAAAGATTAAGCCAATAACAGTTCAAACACTTGTAAAGAATGCTCCCCAAGTCCCTATTTGAAAAGTTAGCCCTACTGTAGCTTAGGTCTTAGTCAAGATCGAAGAGTTCAAGATCATATCTTAAAACTAAAGTTAAAAGGAATTTGAGCTGTTTTACCCAAAAATGTTTGTTGGCAGCACCTAGAGCTCTGTCGTAGCCAAAGGCTTCAGATGGCTGTGGTGCTTGAAGTCACCCCCTGCAGATTTTAAAGGGCAGGGAGGCTAAATGTGTGACATGGACACTCCCTGTACACCCAGGATCCCTTTTTTTTGTTTAAGTTTGTTTATTTTTTTTTAGTCATCTCTACACCCAGCGTGGGGCTCGAACTCATGACCCTGAGATCAAGAGTCACATGCTCTTCTGAATAAGCCAGACTTTTAAAACATTTTGCTTTTTAATAGCCTTAAAGGTATTTAGTAAAATAACATAAATACGACTTGGATTGGGCTTGTATTTGAGGAGTAGAAGTATAATTGCTAAAATTTTGAGTTTCCTAAAGTATCGATAAATTTTAAAAAAGTCTGAAATTAGGGAATGTTTTTGTACTGTTTGAAGTAATTACATTTACCATCGATTGACTTGATCCTAGAATCATGAACTTTAGAATTTTGCCTGCTTCTTCACGGCAACAGACTAGATTGTGAAGTTTGTGGTCAAGAACTATAAACAGATGGCTCCAAAGTCAGATGGAAAAGTGAATTGGCAAATATTTACTGAGTACCCATGCTTAATTCCAAGGATACAAAAATAAGCAAGGCTTATTTATCAGAGGAGGCAGGTGGTCTAGCGGGCCTAAAGCACAGCTGCTGATTATCCGGTCCAACTGCTGGCTCCATCATTTACTAGCTGTGTGGCTGGTACCAGCCAGGGTCCCTGGGAAGCTGACTGGGAGATGGAGAGTAGACAGGTTGGTTTAGGAATGCTTGTGGCATCGACACCCAAGGAAGGATAGAGGGGAAGGACGATTGACTAGAAGTTGAGGTGCAATGCAGTCTCAAGGAGGCTTTAGCTGACCCCATGAGATGATCTGAAGGGAGACTGAGTGGACGTGCTCCCCCCATTGAATGTGGTTGCCTTGGAGAGAGGGCATAGTCCTGGTTGAGCAGTGCCATAGATGACTCGTCAACAGATGAGGGGTAAGTCCTTTCTTAAAAGGGGATTTGGAACTGCAGCTTCCACCACAGTTACCTCAGATATTTTGTTTAACTTTGTTGACTCTCATTTTCTTCATTTGTAAAATAAATATTTAAAAAATATCTTTATAGAGTCAAGAAGAAGATTAAATATACCAATACATCCATGTAACATCCATGTCATGCCTGGCACACGGTAAGAAGTCACGGAGGTTCTCCATTATCGTCTCGGTCACAACTTCTCTGACAAATATAACAATCACTCTGTAGGGCATTAGGTTTTCAAAAAGGGCTAACAACAGTCCCTGCCCTAGAAGTCTAGCTGGGGGAGGGCCAGCGCCTAAAAAGACAGTGCGATGCAATGTGGGAAGTGTTTCAATGTTGCATGGATGCCTGAGGCTGGCTTTGTGGACAACCTGTTCCCTGAGTTGAGTCCAGAAGGAACTCGTCTGAGGAGGCAGTGGGCAGTGGCTAAGGCAAGGGGATAGGAAAGTGGAGGCTGGCATCTGGGACGGCTGGAACACGGGGTGGAGGGCAGTGATTGGGAAGACAAGGAGCCAGATGATGAAGGCTTCAAATACCCTGGTGTAGGAGTGTGGATTTATGCTGAAAGTGTTTGGGATTCAATGGAGGACTCTTAAGTGTTGATCAATTTGCATTTTACAAAGTTTAATCTATCACAAAAATAGAGAAAAGATTGGAGAGGGGCAAATTGAACACAGGGACATCTACTGAGAGGCTGGCATGAGTTGAGAGCATGGCAATGGGGTTTCGAGATAGAGGAAGGTCAAAGGGGACTAAGGAGTCACAGATATTCCTTGATTTCTTGTTTGAGTGACTTGGCATATAGTTGGGCCATTTTCTATGAGATAAGGGATAGCAGGAGAGGAGCAGTCCTGGGGTGACAGCTGGGGAAGAAAAGGGTCAGTCTGGCTCTGGACATCAAAGTTGAGGTGTTCAGAGCCACTTGATCATTAGAGGGCTGTAGAGCGAAGGATAACCTGTAGAAGAGTCGGAGTTTGGAGTGAAAAATTGCAGCTGTGGCGAGAAGAGGAAGGCGAACATCCCGTGAGTGGAAATTCAACTGAGGAAGGAGCAGGAGAATAGTAGAAAATCCAGGAGGCTTTCTAGCTTCTGGGACAGGTTTTGACAGTATGGGAAAATGTCCCATTTCTATCTAGTAAAATAGCAGCTTTCCATCTTTTAATTATTCGAACAAAGCTACTGCTCTCGGATTATCAAACTCCTCCTCAAAAGGAAGATATGGAGTAAGAGAAAAAAAATTATTTTTTCAAAATAAGGCATTTCAAAATGCCACTTTTAGAAAACTAGCTGAAGTAAAAAAAATAAAGAACAAGAAAAAGGTTCTGTAAAGGAATAAAGAGCGCGTGAGAAAATGAAAATGTAGGGAAGAGTTCTGATACAGAACAATTAAGGACCTAAAGAGGGGCGCCTGGGTGGCTCAGTCGTTAAGCGTCTGCCTTCAGCTCAGGTCATGATCCCAGGGTCCTGGGATCCAGCCCCGCGTTGGGCTCCCGGCTCGGCGGGAGCCTGCCTCTCCCTCTCCTGCTGTCTGCCGCTCCGCCTACTTGTGCTCTCTCTCTCTGTCAAATAAAAAAACAAAAACTAAAAAAAAAAAAAAAAAGAACTTAAACAGGCACCTGTCAATGTTGTGTACCTATTAAATAGGTGAAATAACAGAATTGAATAAATAGAAAAGCTTATTAAAACTTGATAATGACTTATTTTAATTTTTATTTTTTAAAAGATTTTATTTATTTATTTGTCAGAGAGAGAGAGAGCACAAGCAGGGGTAGCAGCAGGTAGAGGGAGAAGGAGGGTCCCCTGCCGAGCAGGGAGCCTGATGCAGGACTCCATCCCAGGACCCTGGGATCATGCCTGATCCGGAGGCAGATGCTTAACTGACTGAGCCACCCAGGAGCCCTGATAATGACTTTTTAGCTGATAATGACTGATAATGACTTTTAAGCATTTCAGATTTAAAAAAATGGGTAAGACGTGGGTCAATTTCATGTTCCTACCTTATGAAGTTAAACAGACAAATTTACCAAAATATTCTATGGTAAATGAAATAGAATCCCATTTAGGCTAGTTGAGATCTGGTGAGATGAATACCCTCATTCAGGTAGTACACTTTCTTAAGTGAGATAGTCGAGATAAATCTTGGAATATATCTCCTTTAGGTCTGACAAACCCGTAAAACAGCAGTGGAGTACTGAGACTGTTGGGATTTTCAATTTGTCGTGTTCCTGACTTCTCCCCTCCCCTGGTGATGTTTTCTTCTACGGAGCATGTTATCAAGCGCTACTACACATCCTTCCCACTAGGCGGCACTCTAAGCTCATCGGAATGGCGACGACTAGCGTCTGCTGAAATCCGCCGTAGGGAGGCTCCGTTTGTGGGAAATTGATAGCAGTTTGGATTTTATTAATTGAAACTTTAGAATTGAAAATGGGTCTTTATAAACTAGGCAACTAGACAGGCCATATGGTTTAACTGAAAGTAAGTAGTCTTTGGAATCCTTGCTTTTGCTTCATCTCGCACTCCAGGGCGTCTGGCAGACCTGTGCGGCGACGCTGCCAGGGGCAACAAATGGATCAGGGTTGCAGTGAGGCCTGGGGTGGCCCTCAGGAGATGCCCTGGTCTACTCACAGAATTTATAGGACCCAACAACCTTGCTCAGCCACAAGTTACACAACAGAGGTAACTTCTCTAACAAGCAGCCTCAGAGGGAAGTGCTCGTTGACAGAAAGACTGCAGTATTGTGGCAGTGACTCCCATTTCCATTACTTCAGAGGAACAGTTCTCCTTACTTATGAGGTTCCAGGCATTGGAAGGGGCAGCGATTTTCAAAGACTCCAGAGAAGTGGGTATGATGCATGCAGCTAGGTTCATGTCAGAAGTCCTTCATCCTTGCTGTTGGTATTAAAGTGTGACGCATGACCCTTCTTCTCTAACATCCTTTGTCAGCCTCAACCCAGGAGGGAGAACTGGAATCTGGGCTCAGGGACAAAATTGAGAACCCTCCCTTCACTGGCTGTGGAGAAGAAGAATTCACAGATAATGGCTATGAAACATCATTCATGAAGTCTTTAGAGCTATAACCAAACATAGGAAAGAGAAGCCCTAGATTGGGAGCCACAGAGACTTTTTTCCATGATGCTCCACCACTTGCTTACTGCATTCCTGAGATTTTTTTCTGGTTTGAGGTTTCATCTGCAAAATGAGAGGTTTGGAGCAGAAGACTTGATGGGCTTTCAGGCATACAAGTTCTAGGATTCGTGTCTAGGGAGGTAGAGTCTGTCTGCAAACGGCCACATTACAACCACTGCAGGAGAGCTTTCCTGATCACTGTTGCTTCTGTGGGCATAGTGGACTTTCTACAGAGGGGCTTTGTGCTTGAGGCTGTTTGGACCAGCTAATTTCTGAAGTGCTCCTAGTTAGAATAGACCCTCTGGGTCCATATTACTTGTGAGTAGTTTATAAAGTATTAATTGACTGGGGGTTAGGAGTTCCAAATACCTTATCTTAAAATGTTATTTCCAAGGGTGGTCACAATCCATTCATGTGCAACAAATATATTGAGCCCTTGGCATGTGTATCCCAGCACTATGGCATAAGCAGTCAAGGGCTGCTTAGAGTCTGTGTGGTGGACGGACCGAAAACAAAGGAGTACAATGCAAAGTAGTAAGTACTCTGCTGGAGGAATGTACCAGGCACTATGGGTCTAACTTCCTGGGCATCCCAGAAAGAAGGTCACACAAAGAGCTGGGTCATAAAGGGCCTTGTTCATTGCAGCAAGTGCCAAGCACGTGCCCTACTATGCAGTAGATGGCTGGTAACGTTTGCTGATTTAAATGCCTGCATGTATACAGGTGACAAAGTGTTGGGTAATTGAGGACAATGCCTAAAATGTTTCTGAGCACTTGACACCTGCTTTCATAGGTCCTCCTTTTAGCATACCAAACCAGTGAGCACTATTATCTTCATTTTATATGAGCACCGAGGCTCGGAGAAGCAAAATAATCCGCTCCACTTGGTAAGAAGCAGAACCAAAACTCAAACACGGGTCTGTTCAATTTTAAGGTGTATTCTTTTTTTTTAGAGGTTTTTTTTTTTTTTTTTAAGATTTCATTTATTCATTTGACAGAGAGACACAGCGAGAGAGGGAACACAAGCGGGGAAGTGGAAGAGGGAGAAGGAGGCCTCCTGCGGAGTAGGGAGCCCGGACTCTGGGATCATGACCTGAGCCTAAAGCAGACGCTTAACGACTGAGCCACTCAGGTGCCCCTTAAGGTATATTCTTAAATGGAGTAAGAGGCAAGTGAACTTGCAAAGTTCTGGGGCTCTAAGAACTGGAGAAAATTAGGAAATATTTTGTAGATATGAAATGCTTAGAAAAGTAAAACCCAAAAGATTTTTAAAAAACTATTTTGAGGAAGGCATTGTAAATATGTATCGATGTAAACTACATCAACTTTTATTGAGGAATTCATGTATTATCTGGCTAAAAAAATTAAAGATGTTCCTAAATGTATTTCTCTTTCAGTACCTACAGTTAAAGTATTTTGAACATACAGTTGTTCACATATTATAAAACCAACTTCTCCAAGAGCCAATTAAATTAACCATTGACTGAGTATCTGAAGGGTCTACCGCGTACCACATTATGGATGTCCCAGACGGAGTGCCCGGCTGCTTTTGTCTGCCTGGTGCATCCAGCATACTCCTCTGCTCAGCTTTCCGTACCCACGGGGGCTTGAGCCCATGAGCTGTGGTTGCTTTGTCTTCTTTTACATGTAGACTTGAATTAATCCAACTGTGGGCCAACTGTCATTCCTTCCATGCTGTCTTCTAATTCCTGTCTAGTTACCACGGTAAAAATATTATTCTGTTTTAAGCAAAAACAGACCTTATTTTGATTAATAAGCATAATATTAGAGCTGATGATTGATAGACTTAGGCTAAACAAAGAAATTCCATGCCAGCCACCTTCTTATGAGCCAGGGGCGGGCAGGCCAGGACTTGGCCCGCTGCATGCAAGAAGACACTTAAAAAACAGCACTGTCAGGTATTTTGGAACTGCGAGGAATTTCCTTATATGGCATGAGTTAGACTTTTACGGCTTGACGTGGTCCTACTGCAGGCTGACGGCACGGAAGGCACGGAAGGCACAGAAGGCCAGTGCTTTCTTTACTCCTGTGACCTGGTGCACTCAGTCACCCCACGTGTGCTGCAGGAACCACTACGGAGGAGGTGCGCCTTCATGAGGAGCCGGGGAGGACAAGGAGAGCCATCTCCTTGCTCACTTGTATCCTTATGCAAATCTTTTGCACTGCTCATTGGCTTATTTAGTTGAAGTGGTCAGAGTTGTCCCTTTTTAAGCAGACTTCAAAACTGCATCATCTCTTTGTGTTTGGCCTGGCTCACTTTGCAATCTCCTATTAGATTCTTTACAGAAATTTCTACTTACTTTTCATCACTAATTAAACTGCTTCCCTCAAGCCCCGTGTGTCTAGATAAGTATGTCATTACATTATGATTTAATTACCAGTTCAAAACCATTCTGTCCCATTGCAAACATTATACAAATTTCCAGGATAGTATAGATTAATCTAAATGTCATTTTAAGTTTAGTTTGATAAGCTGCCATTTATCGAATGCAGCACTTGGAAATGTGGTTAGAACATAAACCATTTGTAAACCAGATAAAGCCTATTCGAGTCTTCCAAATTTAAAAATATAGGGTATGGGTCCCCTGGGTGGCTCAGTTGGTGGAGCGTCCAACTCTTGGTTTTGGTTCAGGTGATGATCTCATGGGTTGTGAGACTGAGCCCTGTGTTGGGCTCTGCACTCAGTGGGGAGTCTGCTGGAGATTCTCTCTCCCTCTCTCTCTGCCCCTCCCCCCTCACACTCTCTCTAAAATAAATCAGTAAATCTTTAAAAAATAAATAAAATATAGGGTAGGGCGCCTGGGTGGCTCAGTCATTAAGCATCTGCCTTCGGCTCAGGTCATGATCCCAGGGTCCTGGGATCGAGTCCCACATCGGGCTCCCTGCTCGGCGGGAAGCCTGCTTCTCTCTCTCCTTCTCCCCATGCTTTTGTTCTCTCTTTTCCTGTGTCTCTCTCTGTCAAATAAATAAATAAATAAATCTAAAAAAGAATTACTAAATATTAAACAAAAAAAGACAAACTCTGTGATATTGTGCTATTATTGCATCTCCTCTACAGGAAGAAGAAAAACATAATCTTCTCTGATAACAAATTACTTATGGAATGAAAAACAAATTAACTGAATGAGACACCTGGGCCCATCAGACATATCTCCATGACACTTGTCACCATAGTACACATGAAGTCATGCACTGTGGGTCTTCTTCATTTCAGTACTGCTAATGTAGGAGTCCCTAATAGGTTTTAGACCACTGTATTATGGACAAGGGAGATGAAGAACAAAACGGGTAATATCTCCTAATTAATCTGATTTGAGTTCTATAAGGCCTTCCCCGATTTCTGGATGGTTGTATCCAACTGCCTTGGATTGCCTATAGTATTTCAAATCCAGCATGTCCCAATCTACCACCTGCCTCCCTAAATCTCACTGTTGTCTTTCTCTTCCTCAGTTAGTAGCATATCAATCTACCCACAGAGTATCAATCCCCAAGACTCAATTTTATTTCAAATACCTCTATTTTCTCTAATATTTCCCTAATTTAGCCCTCTATCTTAATCATTCAATAAGTACTTTTTAAAAAAAAATTTTTTATTAAAGATTTTATTTATTTGAGAGAGTGAGAATGAGAGAGAGAGAGAGAGAGAGAGCATATGAGAGGGGGGAGGGTCAGAGGGGGAAGCAGACTCCCCGCCGGGCAGGGAACCCGATGCGGGAGTCGATCCCGGGACTCCAGGATCATGACCTGAGCCGAAGGCAGTCGCCCAACTGACTGAGCCACCCAGGCGCCCTCATTCAAAGAGTACTTTTGAGCGCTTACTATGTGCCAGATCTTCCCCTAAGCTTGGTGGTGATGGGGGAGAGCAAGGATTAGAGGAGAAAGGGAGCCTGATGCGGAGCTCGATCCCAGGACCCTGGGGTCATGACCCCAAAAGACAAAGCCTTGCTTTTTGGGATGCACTGGGGAGGTAGGTAAAAAAGTAAGAAATCTAAGGGGCGAGTGGGTTGCTTAGTTGGTTAAGTGACCAACTCTTGGTTTCGACTCAGGTCATGACCTCAGGGCTGTGAGATGGAGCCCCACCTGGGGCTCTGCACTCAGCACAGAGTCTGCTTGAGCTTCCTTCCCCGCCTCCATCTCCCTTCCCCTCTCCTCCTCTCCCCGCTCGTGCTCTCTTTCTAAAATAAATAACATCTTAAAAAAAAGAAATCTAAGATGGAGGTGATTGCTTTGAACTATTTTAGGTTGCCTACAGAGGTAATATTTAATCTGACTTAAGAGAAGAGCCTGCCAGGATTCTGGGAGGAGCACTGTAGACAGGAGATATGGCCAGGTTAGGAGGAAGAAGACCTTAATAGACTCAAGGAACAGAAAAGGGGCCATGTGCACTGCCATTAAGGAGAGTAATTGGCAGAGTGAAATCATGTTTGAAGGCCATGTAAGTCTGAATGCTGTAATATTAAATATGATGGGAAACCTTTGAAAGCTTTTAAATAGAGAAAAAAATGCTGTGATTTATGTTTTTCAAAAAGAAAACCATGGCTGCCATAGGAGACGATTATAGTGGGGGGAAGGTGGATGCAGGGAAGGGAGATCCTGGTGATCAATTCATAACTGACCTGCCGAAGTTCGGCATCTTCTATATAAAATGTGCTGACACCCAGGACACCCTGAATGCTTGTGGCTAGTTGGTTTCTTCTTAGAACACCTGCACACTCCTCTTTCTTCCCAGGAGAACTGTGTGATTTCCAAGCACCTGTTGGCTTCCAAATTTGTGCAGGCTAGCTATATTTAAAATTAAATTTTAGCTTATTTTATTTTTAAGATTTTATTATTTGAGACAGAGAGACAGAGAGAGAGAAAGAGGGCACACAAGCAGGGAGAGAGGCAGAAGGAGAGGGAGAAGCCGACTCCCCGCTGAGCAGGGAGCCCGATGCAGGACTCTATCCCAGGACCCTGAGATCATGACCTGAGCCGAAGGCAGACGCTTAACTGACTGATCCACTCAGGCGCCCCTAAAATTAAATTTTAAATAAGGTTATTAATATTATATAAAACAATGAAATATGAGAACAAATGATCAATTCTAGGGAAAAGTAGTCAGTTTGGAAAGACTTGGTAAAAGTGTAGGCAAGATAGCAGTAGAGGATTGAGAAAAAAAACGGTAAAAATTGTGCCTTCTGCCATAGATTCCTTCATACACATCTTATGCCTTCACTGTACAGAAACTAAAGCTAGGAATCAGAAAATGAATTAGGGATATGGCTTAGCAAGAGAGAAAATCAGAAGCACTCATCAGTAAAACCATGCCAAAGAAGGGCTTTGTATCTCCATTTGAGCTTTGGCAAATGAATATATGTGCATTAAGTTAAAATAAAATGTTTAAGGTATGCAGTGTGGTTCCTGTGTCCCTCTTCGGCCTATCACAGCCGGGAAGCGGGCTTCTACTTTGGAACTAGAATTGATTATTGGACTGGGGAAAAAGAATTAGGGAGAATAATGGTCCTTGCCACTTGCACAGGCTGAAGCAGACTCTTCTGCTTGGCATGCCTTTCTACTTTTAAGCAGCAGCTGAAGCTCCACACTTCTACTGCTGACCAATATCTGCCCTTCTTTCCAGCCTTCTCATTCCCGTAATTCATCACAAATACCACAATTACCACCACACTTGCCACAATGCTGCACAATGTACAGACCAGCCTGTATAAAAAGCTGTATTGGTCTCAAGTCCTTGAAGGGCTCATGTGCTTAACAATTTTTATAACCCAGAGCTGACACATGGTAGATGGTCAACGTTTGTTCAATGGACAAATGAAAGAACAGGCTATCTACTTTAATCTTTTGAACTGAGAAATATCTTTGTAAGCATTTAAATGATCTATCCTATACTGTTATGTGAATGTTTGTGCCTCCCTCAAATTCATATGTTGAAGCCCTAACCCCCTCGTGTTAATGTATTTGGAAATGGGGCCTCCAAGGAAGTGATTAAGGTTAAATGACTTCTAAAGGTGGGGTCCTGATCCAACAGGACTAATGTCCTTATGAGAGATACCAGAGAGCTTGTTCTCTGTAACCCAGAGTGTCCTCACCAGACACCAACTCTGCTGGTACCTTGATCTTGGCACTCAGCCTCAAGAGCTGTGAGAAAATAAATTTCTGTTGGTAAGCAATCTTTGATAGGTCTAATAGATGGTTCTCTTTTAGCTTTCAAGAAAAAAAGTGTTTCTCCTTTGATTATTTTTCTTTACTAACAAAATATACAATATCATCACAGGTAGAAGTCTTTTTGTTTGAAAAGCATTTTACCCCTAAGGTTAAACCTATAATTCAAATTAAAAATTATCTTTATTTTTAATTTATCTTGGTACAATTAACAAAAAAAAATTTTTTTTAGTGGTTTCACAGGTGGCTAGTCTGATTCCCTTGCTCTTCCCTCATACTTGTCACACATCCTATTTGCAAGATGGTTTCCAGAGTACCCCTGCACATTACCTGAGATCAAAACAAGAGGAAGGGGGAGAGGCTGTAAGAGCAGCAAACTTACCCTCTTACAGGAAAAGCGAGTGATTTCCCAGAAGCTATCAGCATACTTCTATCCATCTCACTGGCCATAATCGTGTCACAGGCTCAGACCTAGTTGCAAGGGGAGCTGAGAAAAATAACTTATTTGGTTTATCACATTCCTATTCTGGAGGGGGTAAAGAAACTTTTGGGTTAGTCAATCAATGGTGGTATTTGCTATAGAGGGTTACTGGAAAACTGGACTGGCAGATGAGCTAATACTAATAATCCTCCAGATACGGGCTTAATCACCCCAAGGTGGGCTTTTCATTTCACATGTTAGCAAAGAACTTGAGCCAGCATTTCACTAATACTTCTTTGATTACAATTAGCTAGGTTGCAAACATTTCATTAGAGCAAAGTCTATACCAAGTCTTATCTGTATCTATTACTATAAAACACTAACTTTAGCTATTGAGTATACATTAGCCGTATTGTTTATTATTGTTTTGTGTGGCGCTAATGACATTATTGTACTTTTCTGTAAGTGATACACAGGGAAGTGGTAAGTGGGGTCTTCTAATTTGAGGCTATGGTTAAAACCATAAACAGAGTTTATCAATATTGTGTTTTGACCAAGAACATAGCTTACCACTAGCTAGCATTTCTAAGTTTGCATTCCATATTCATTGGTCCTACTTAAGAACATCTTTTAAAGGGAAGAATAATTTAGCTTTGTGTTATTAGTGCCATCCTTAATGGTGCAGTAATTGTGTTAGTACAGGCCTTGACAAGTTCTTACCTAATGTAGTCTAAAATATCATTCAATTCTGAGACTTTATCAGAACAAAAATACATCTGTTCTAATTGAAGATCTTAAATAGGGAGGAAAATTGGGGTTGAGAAAATAAGAAAAATAAAGTTATGTTTACTACACAAAAGTACAGCTCCTAAGGTTCTATATGGAAGCTACAGGCAAACTACAATTTGGCTTAAGGCTGCCCAAAAAAACAAAAAAAAAATCAAAAAAGAGAAAGACAGTAATAGAGTCTTTAAGATAAAAACAAATCAATTCTTTAAGAAAAGCACTGGTTTTCCTGCTGCTGAAACCTAAGAGAATTTTCTCTCATGAGTCCTCATAAAGGGCAGAGTGTGGTATAGCAGCTTAAAAACCCACGTGTTGAAAATCCAAGTTCTGATGATTGTTTTGCTAGTAGAAGCCAGCCGCACAGAAGCAAAGTGCAATGCAGTAAACATAATTCTATTATCTTTTGGAAGAACTAAAATGTGGATCAAATATGTAGCTCTTTGAAAATCTCCCAGAGGATACAATTTAGATGCCTCTCTTTACTGGTTGAGAATACAGACTTGTTTTTAACATAATCCTCAAACTCCTCTATTCCTGTAAGAAAACCCATTTCAAAACTACACAAATTATTTTTAGACCTAAGACCACTATTCCCTTCTAATACCACAAATAGTTGAAGTAGACTACATAGACTGTTTATCTGAGGAACAGGGTTTTCTAAATAAATGTGCTTTAAATGTCTACTCTCAGAATAGTAGACAAATAAAGCACATTTTAAAATGCTGGTTTATGGTTTTACTACCTACACATGAACTTAATTTTTAAAAGGTTAAGTTAAAAGATTATTCACAAAAGTGTTTCCTGTTTGAATTATGTTCAATTTTTTTTATTAATTTTGGTTACATTTGAAGTACACTGCACCTATTCACAAAGACTTAAAATGATCAGTAATATAAAATGTAAACCTAAAAAAAATCATAGTCATTCCACATCTGTGAAATGCAGTTAAGTACAATGAAATTTACAAATAATTACAAGGGATAGAGAGAACACTGAAATTGAAGGGAAAAATGATATTCAAGATCTAAACAACACAGCTACTGCTACACTGAAAAAATAATTTATTAAATGAATATAGTACTGGGAATAAAATGCCTCATAAAAGTAAAAAAAGTAAATTCTAAATATAAATAGTGTTTTATTTAATTAACAAGAGGTTTTCTTCACCCATCCCAAACTTTACATACAATCTTCTGAAAGGCCAGATTTTGAAAGTGTATGGTTCACTTTAAAACAGACATGTACGTAGCACTATAATATCTGGAATTTAGCAAATATCATCTTGTCATTAGACTAAAAATTATATTAATTTAAATGATTGTTCTTTGTAAGCCTTTTTAAGTCTAGAATATTTTGAAATGAACAAAGAGAATAGTTTATTATATTCTTCCTATCTCCCAGGATAGTAAACACACTTCTTGTATACTTTGTGGAAAATACTCTGAGAACATGTGCATTTTGACAAAGGCTTTTAAAATTTTTGGTACTTTGGTAAGAAGCAGTTTCCTTTTTAGATCAAAAGTTGACAACAGCCACTTGATCTTCTAATCTACATAAATAGAGTTTTAACATTTTAATATGTACATCAAGATACTGATAAACTTTTAGATAGTGAAGAAAACAAAACTGGAGATTGTTATTCTATTTTCCCAGTAAGTTTCCCTCAGCTTTTAGAAAGCACATGCAGTTCAATATACCAACCGGGATTTCAAAATGCTAGTAGGATAACAACGCTTATTAACAGCAATATGCAAAGCAGTGGAAATAGAAAATAAATGAGTAACTTCATATAGTAAAAATGAAACAAGGCACTTTCAACAAATATAAGCAAATCTGAAATAAACACTTTTTCATAAAGCTGACTCACAGACCCTAGCAGACTGGTATAAAAGTGAAATAGTGAAGGCACTACATAATTCTTTTTCTTAACTCCACTTACTAAAGAAATTCACCAATTAAACTTGGCACAAAGGAGTTTAATTATCATAAAGTGCATCACTTGGCTAAATATATTAAAAGGAAAATCAGCCTTAATACATTATAGCAACATATTCACATATACAGAAATAAAAATGCAATCCCAGGAGTCAATGTAGTTAAGGAACTTTATAGTATATATGGCTTTTTATTTTGTATTTTTTTGTATAACTCTCTATTTGCTTAGAATCTTTATTTTCAAAAGAGTATACCTTGATTAGCAAAAAGAGGTAGTATTCCAAAAGAGGACAACTCACTGATTCTACAGGTAGAGATTTGAGATAAAGATATGTGGAAAATAAACAAGTACAACATATTATAATAAACTAGACACTATAGCACTCTGATAATGAATCAGCTTTTAAAAACAAGGCTATTTTATCACTTTAGCTACATTATTATATGTTACTATAGCTCTCTGTAATAGTTTTCCTTTGGTATTAGAAAGTTTTCTTTTTTTTAAATAGCAATAACATTGCAAACAGGCAATTTTTATTTACAAATGGTAAACGTGTCAATATTTAAAACTTAATTCATCTTTACCACTGATTTAAACCACTAATGAAAATACATTATGTCAGAGATACAAAGAAGTATATATCAACCAGATAGTAACATGCATTTAATGTCCATTTAACTGATAAAATTGGCATTTTAAACACAAACACAAACACGTACACCACACACAAGAGGGCTCACACACATATTCGTTTGGAGCAATATATAGCAAAATACCAAAATAACTTATGCATATTATTTAAGAATTGAGTCTTGGTAACAGAACTCTAATTAGATTTTTTTTTTTTAGTGTATCAAATACAAAGGTTGGATAAAAGGCAATTTAAAGCAGCAGTGAATACATTTCTATCCCAATAACTTAAAAAAACTTTTCTTTATGTAAACTTTAATACATGTGCAATCTTTCTGTTTTCTGTAAATGCTTCAGTCTTTTTTCTTTTTAAATATTTGCCACTCTATTCTAAATTTGCTTAAACATATACATGGAAGGAACTGCTTGTCATGTATTAGTCTTCTGCATTGTATGCCACTTCTGCAACTTCTATGTCCGATACAGAATTTTCAGGTTCACTAAAACTTAAGCATGGCTTATCATCAGTTCTGCAAGAAAAGAGAAAGATGTCAACGAAGAGATAAGATACATGCTATTTCACTTTGCTATTACCTTTAAAATTTTTTAATCTAATGTAGAGATTATTTAAATATTAATGGGAAAATATTTAATGGAAAAGAATATTTAAATATTTGATCAGAAATTTTGTATATTTTTATTTTTATTTATTTTTTTATTTATTTGACAGAGAGATAGAGAGATAGCACAAGTAGGCAGAGTGGCAGGCAGAGGGAGAGGGAGAAGCAGGCTCTCCGCTGAGCAGGGAGCCAGACGTGGGGCTCGATCCCAGGACCCCAGGATCATGACCTGAGCCGAAGGCAGCCGCTTAACCAACTGAGCCACCCAGGTGCCCCTATATAGATATTTTTAACGATTTTATTTATTTATTTGACAGAGAGAGAGAGACCACAAGTAGGGGGAGCGGGAGAGGGAGAAGCAGGCTCCCCACTGAGAAGGGAGCCCAACATGGGGCTTGATCCCAGGACCCCGAGATCATGACCCAAGCCAAAAGCAGCCGCTTAACCGACTAAGCCACCCAGGCGCTCCAAGAAATTTTATATTTTTAAGTTGTCATTACCAGACAACACCTTTGGAGATATACTTTTAACTTTTTCAGCTCTCCCAACTACCATTTATCACTAAAAATCCAGTTTATAATGACCTTTACCAACATAAATCTGTTCTCATAATTATAGCTTAGCTGCTACCACTAAAGTATTAATAATGACTTTGGATTTATAGGTAATAAATATTCTATGTGCTTTCAAATATACTATCTTTTCATCATTCCTGTTAGGTAGGCAGGCTTGTTGCTATTACACTATCCTACTTTTTGAATGGAAAAAGACTGAGGGAGATTAATTTGTCAAGCTTTACAAAATTAAGGAATTAACTGAATGGTTAATTTAGACATATCTTCAAAGTAAGTAATAATGTTTACAGCCTAGATGACAAAGACTCATTTTTAGGGAGAGCCTACAATATCTATAGTCTTTATTTGCTCAGCAGATTCCCGATAGAATGACACTGAGTTCACACAAAAAAATACTCTCTAGAGTGTTATTGACTATTTCCCTCTAATTATTCAGATGATTAGGCCATAATAAACCAAATATTATTTACCTAGATTCTTCATGCAAAACATCTTGATCAACCTCAAGTGTGGAGGACTCCACCTTTGGGATGTGTCCACCTTCTGTTTCTGACATGTGCAGTGATTCTTCAGGTTCTAAAGACAATGTTCTAAAAGCAAATTAGAGCAACAAGTTATTTTCTACAAATAAAGTATGTATTGGTTTATTTTTGTGAATACATGTAACTGTAGTAGTCTAGCTATTCTTAATATGGCTAATAGATTGCTGACTCTGGGAGTCAGCAGAGAAATTAGTACTTATGATTAATGTAAAATGATTTTAATATCAATTCAATGTATGTTGACAAGAACGTAAACTACAACTTTCATATGTGAAAAGTTGGCAGAAATGCCTAGAAACAAAGATACCATTTAAACAGGTTAAAATGAATAATGTTTATCTTGAACAGCTAGAGGCTTATATTTCTGATGTTTCCTATCCTTCAAATGTTCAACCTTCTAAATAAATCATCAAAAGGCAATTTTCCTAATCTACAAAAAAGGTACACCAAGAGTCTAAGACTTTTGGAATTGGAAATTTCCTAAGTCATATTAAAATGCAAAGGGCATTTAGCCCAGAGTAGTAACAGTTTAATGAGTAAGTCTAAAAATGCAAGTATCACAATACACCTGATTCTGCTCTCTAGAGTTTCTATACGAAGTTGCTTTTCATTTAGCAGTTTCTTCAGTGATTCCACCTCTTTCTGTTTTTCAAGTAGTTCTTTTTGAAAACGGTAGTTTGTCTCTTCTAAAGTTTCACAGAAAGCCTTAAAAACAAACAAAAAATGCAAAAAAAAAATTAATTACTTATGCAGTATCGTCCTCAAGAGTATTTATTTGAAGAGTTAAGGAACATAATCAAAATAGTATGTATGCAGCCTCAACAATTTGTTCTTTGCATGTGGGCATTCATCAATGTTTTGCCCTTGGTTATATATTCTCTTGCTCTATATGTCATCCCTGGGCAATTGCACTTACTGTTAACACTTCAGCTCTCATCTCTACTATATGCGATCATCCTCCAATGTGTTTGTTGTTGTTGTTGTTAATCTCCAGCCCTCAACCTTTCCTGAGTGCATTGACATCATTCATATATCTACTGTTCCTCTTCAATTAGATGTACCAATGGCAAGTCAAATAGTGTTCACAAGGGAATATCTATTCTACTACCTCATCATCAAAGCCACCAGGCAGGCATCTTAGATCAGTCCATTTCCCTAATTTCTATGGCCCAAGGATAACTAAGACTTTCCACCTTTCCCTTCCCCTCATCCCCTACTGCCTCATCAATACCTCTTGGGTTTTTGTCATTTGTTCTCATTTCTACAGTCTTCAGTTCTTAACCAAACTACATCACCAGTAAACTAACTGGCTTACCTATGTTTACTTTGGCAAACTAAGTTGGCTTTCTTACAAATAGATCTGATCATGTTACCTATGATTTAATACTGCCTAAATAATAAGGCCAAATATCTTACCTTGGCAAATGAAGTACCTTATGATGTGACATATGCCTTTTACCCCAACTTCATAGCTTGCTGTATTTACCTTTTCTTTCCTCTGGTCCTCTGCATAACCCCATGTTCCACCCAACTGAATTACTTTCAGTTTCTCAAATATTTGTCTTTATATAGATGGAAGTATATAATACATATCATTCTGCAGCTTGCTTTTTACCTAATGACATAAGATGAACCTTATAAACATTTCCAAATATAAAAATCTGGGTATATTCACATTATGAAAAAAACTGAACAGTGTTCAACTATCATGCAAATAGAACCTAGGAACACAGAGAAAAACAAAATAAATGAACCACACATAACTTCCATTGAGAACAGTATGGGTGACCAGACAAACTAAGGCCTCTGGCTATAAAACACCTAGCTAAAAAACCCAACTTTTAAAACAGCTATGTGGGCAAGAAATAGAGGTAAGTCTCAGGGAACAAAAATGAAGAGAAATGAAAACAAGTGCCACCAGCATGTGTACTGACATAGCTTTGGGTAGGGGGCAAAGGAGGAGTGATGAGAGGTTTCTTTTTGGTAACTTTGAACTTTAAAACACCAAGAGGGAACAAGAGATGAGTCAGGCACATTTTAAAGGCTAGTGACAAGAAAAATGAGATACTCAGGAATAAAGTAAGGACTCTAAAGAGCTAAGCCATTAATAAAAGTCACTCATCAACATAGGAATACATCAAGGAAGAATGTTTGTCTCATCCTGGCCTCTACATGGGAGAGGTAAAGTCTTCCCGGAAGAATCTCTAACCATGGGCTAATGCCTCATGTGGACTTTGGATTGAATTTATACTATCACAATTAGTCAGAAATACCCAAGCTTAGAAAATAGTATAAAAATGGTCCAGGAACAATGATACTAAAGGTATCTCTGCAGAAGCAAACAAACTTCTATGGAAGGATGTACCCTCAACTTTGGCTGTTCAGTGTTCCTGGAGACAAAGTATAATCAAAGTAAATTTATAATTCAAAATTACAAAACACATTAGGATATCGTCCACTGAAAAGAAGGATTAGAATTCCATAAACTTCAAATAGCATATTACTAGAAAAAGATTATAAAATATGAACATGTAGAACGACGTGAAAATACATTTTTAAAGCCACTATTAAAAATATCAAGTATACTGGGTGCCTGGGTGGCTCAATTGGTTAAGCGACTGCCTTCAGCTCAGGTCATGATCCTGGAGTCCCGGGATTGAGTCCCGCATCGGGCTCCCTGCTCAGCAGGGAGTCTGCCTCTCCCTCTCCCTTCTTCCCCCTCTCTCTCAATAAATAAATAAAAAATCTTTAAAAAAAATCAAGTATATCTGAGATAAAATAAAAGAATGTCGACATGAAAAGTACAGTCAATATTATTAAGATCCCCCCCCCCATTTTTTTTAAAGATTTTACTTACTTATTTGACAGATAAAGTGAGAGAGCACAAGCAGGGGGAATGTCAGGCAGATGGAGAGGGAGAAGCAGGCTCCCAGCTGAGAAGGGAGACCGATGCAGGGCTCGGTCCCAGGACCCTGAGATCACGACCTAAGCTGAAGGCAGATGCTTAACCGATTGAGCCACCCAGGTGTCCCAATATTATTATGATCTTAATGGAAGTATCAAATAGAATAATCTTGTCTGAAGACAACGGAGTGAACTGGAAGCTAGAACTAAGAAAATTACAGAATTTATTCATTGAAGAATAAAACATAGGGAGATGGAGACAGGTAACATGAAAGAAAGGTTAAGACAGATGGAAAAGGAAAATAACACATAATATTTATAAATTGAGTTCCTAAAATAGAGAATGGAGAGAATGAGGAGAAGCAATACTCAGTGAGAAAACAGCAGAAAATTTTCAGAACTGATTAAATACTAGCATTTTCAGATTTGGGAAGAATAATGCATCCCAATGAAGACAAACAAAACAAAACAAAACAAAACACCACCCACACACAAAATAGTAAAACTGCAAATGGTAAAATCAAAGAGAAGGTCTCTAAAATACTAGGAAGCAAAAACAGTTTACTAGAAGGGGACAACAATGAACTGAGAATAGATGTTTCACAGCAGCAGTCTACAGCAAAGGCAGCAGGAAAGACCTCAAAGCACTGAGAAGAAGGACTATCCAAGTGGAATTCTAGACCCAGTTAAACCATACTTCAAGAATGAGAGCAAGATTAAAAAATTTCAGACATTAAAGACCTAAACATTACCAACACACATTCACTGAAACAACTATTAAACGATGTACTTTAAGAGGAGTTAACTGAGCCCCAATGGGAGGAGTGAGATGAAAGAACTAGGAATGGTGACGAAAGGAAGTGACAAGTGTGCAGGTAATTAAAGGAAGCAATGGTTCACTTTCGGGAGGCTGTAAATAACTTGGTTCTAAATTATTTGATGAGAACAATATATGGCCATTAAATAAAAGACAGTGAATATAGAGCTTAGAAGCCAAGAGTAGAGGGGAAAAAGGGAAGAAAGGAAACTCATTAAGTATATAAAAGGAAGGAAAGGAGAAAAAGCAAGGTAAATAAAAGGTACAAAATAAAATGGCAGAAATAAATACACATATATTGGTAATTATTGGACACATCACAATAAACTCACCACTTGAAAAACAGATTTTTCTGTTTGTATCAAAAACCAAAACCTTACTTCTCTGTTGCTGACAAGAAACACACTTTTTTTTTTTAAGATTATTTATTTATTTGAGACAGAGAGAGAGGGAGAGCACAAGGAGAAGCAGACTCCCCGCTGAGCAGAGAGCCCAACTTGGGGCTCGATTCCAGCACCCTGAGATCATGACCTGAGCTGAAGGCGGACTCAACTGACTGAGCCACCCAGGCTCCCCAAGAAACACACTTTATTATTATTATTTTAAAAGATTTTATTTATTCATTTGAGACAGAGAGATACAGAGAAAGAAAGAGCAGGAGCAGGGGGGAGAGGCAAAGGGAGAGGGAGAAGTAGACTCCCCAATGAGCCGGGAGCTCGATGCTGGGCTTGACGTGGGGCTCAATCCCAGGACCTGGAGATCATGACCCAAGCTGAAGGCAGATGCCCAACCATCTGAGCCACCCAGGTGCCCCAAGAAACACACTTTAAATATAAAGATAGAAAAATATTTCTCAGGCAACAGGCAAATCTGCTTTCTCCCCCACAGAAGGCATAGTTTTATTAATCTCAGAGCAATGCATTTCAAGTGGAAAACTTGAGGCACAAAAAGAGTCACTACCTAATAATAAAAGGAATGATTCACTAGGGATATTTCAACTAGCGAATTCCAAAAAAAAAAAAAAAAAGAATTAACAACCAACCATTATGAGTGAATTCAATATACCTACTTTTGGTAATTAAAGATATGTTAAGAGATTTTTAAAAATCATGAGAAAACAGCCTTACATCAATGTATTTTAAAATCTGTATAAATTGGGGCGCCTGGGTGGCTCAGTTGGTTAAGCGACTGCCTTCAGCTCAGGTCATGATCCTGGAGACCCAGGATCGAGTCCCGCATCGGGCTCCCTGCTCAGCAGGGAGTCTGCTTCTCCCTCTGACCCTCCCCCCTCTCATGTGCTCTCTCTCTCAAATAAATAAATAAAATCTTAAAAAAAAATAAAATCTGTACAAATTGGCCAATTTTCTTTTTTTTTTTTTTAAAGATTTTATTTATTTATTCATGAGAGACAGAGGGAGAGAGAGAGAGAGAGAGAGAGAAGCAGAGGGAGAAGCAGGCTCCCAAGGAGCAGGGAGCCCGATGCGGGACTCGATTCCAGGACCCTGGGATCATGACCTGAGCCGAAGGCAGACGCTTAAGCATCTGAGCCACCCAGGCGCCCACAAATTGGCCAATTTTCTAAAAAAAAAATACATCAAAATTGAGCCCTAAAGAAACAGACAATCTGAATAAACTCTATTCATTAAAGAAACTTAATCAGCTGTAATCTACCCATAAAACTACTGAACAAACTAAAGAAAATATCAGACTCAGGTTGTTTTACAGGTGAGTTCTAATGAATACTCAAGGACCGAACAATACTGATCTTACTCAAATGGTTCTGGAGAAAAGAAAAAGAGACTATTCCTCAACTTGTAAGACTAGTATAATCCTGATGCCAGATCCAATGACAATAACAGAGAGGAAAATTATATTGTAAAAATTCAAATAAAATCATTATAATCCAAATCCAGCAATTTAAAAAAATGCTGAATTAATGAGTTAATCCCAGAAGTGAATGTTTTATCATTTGAGAATCTATCAGTGTGATTTATGACATATCATATTAAAAAAACCCCATATGATCATCTTTATAGACAGCAGCAAAAGTATTAATAACATACACATACCACAACCTCTAGCAAAGTAGGAATAGAACTTCTTTAACCTAAAAACAAAGATATAAACAAACACAACCCACAACTTCCAGCTGCTTGTAGGAAACATCATATCCAATGGTGAAAAACAGGATAATTTCCTTTAAAGTCAGAGCAGAGGAAAAGGATGTTTGCCATAACTGCTTCTATTTAACTCTAAAGATCCCAGGTAGCACAAAAAAATATGAAAATGAATGAAAAGTATTAAGGATTAAAAAGGAAAACCACAATTGTTAGTATTTCAAGGGAAAGGATTATATATATAGAAAACCTAAAAGGATCTACAAACTAATGAGAGATTTCACCGAAGATGCAACATATAAAATATATATAAAACAATAATGGAACAGTAATAAATTAAAATATAATAGGGGCACCTGGGTGGCTCAGTCACTGAGTGTCTGCCTTTGGCTCAGGTCATGATCTTAGGGTCCTGGGACTGAGCCCCACATTGGGCTCCCTGATCAGTGGGGAGCCTGTTTCTCTCTCTGCCTGCCACTCCCCCTATTTGTTCTCTCTCTCTCGGTCAAATAAATAATAAAATCTTAAAAAAAAAGAATATAATAAAAATACCAATTATGATTAAAAAACCCCAACATAATAAATTCTACAGATTTCCCTAAAAGTTTCAGGAAAAAATTTAACCTTTACTGAAGACTTTTAAAAAAGACCTAAATAAAGCAAAGATCTTCTTGATAGGAAGATTCAATTCTATAATGACTCTCCTCTTCAAAATTAATCAATAAATGTACTATAATTCCAAACAAAATGCCACCTGGATCTTTCATGAAACTCACAAGTTGATTCTAAAATTCATATGGAAAAACAAATAGTCAATTTTGAAGACGAACAAGGAAGGGAAACCTTGTCTTGCCAGATTCAAAAATTATAAAGCCACAGTAATTAACACAGTATGGATTCAATAAAGAAAGAGAATAATTATCATAATAATAAAAGCAAATAGAAATTCTGAAATTGAAAAGCACAATATCTGAAGTGAAAAATTAACATGAGGGGCTGAACAGCAGAATTGAAATGACAGAAAAATGAGTCAGTGAGCTTGAACATAGATCAATAGAAATTATTCAGTCTGAAGAACAGAGGAAAAATGATTGAAAAGAAAATGAACAGTACTTCAGAAACATGTAGTACAATGTGAAGTATACAAACATATGGATAATGGGAATCCCAGAAGGAGAAGGGTAAGAGAAAAGGACTGAAAAATTATTTGAAGAAATAATGGCCAACAACTTCCTAAGTCTGACGTAGAGCATTAATCTGCAAAATCCAAGAAGCTCAATGAAGCCAAATTTTGATAAACACCTTGATATATCATAATCAAACTGCTGAAAGTCAAAGAAAAAAGTCTTGAAAGTAGCAAGGGCAGAATGGCTCATCATGTCCATGGAAGCAATATAATTAAAGGCTGACTTTTCATCAGAAACAATGGAAGCCAGAAGACAGAGGAATGACACAAAGTAGTGAAAGAAAAAAAACTATCAATAAAACTATCCTTCATAAATGAACATTCCCAGTAAACAAAGACTGAGAATTTGTTGCCATCAGACCTGCCTTACAAAAAATACTAATGGAAGGAAGGCCTTGAAGCTGAAAGAATGTGATACCAGATGATAATATCAATCCACAGCAAGGAATGAAGAGGGCTGGAAATAGTAAATATATGGATAAATATAAAAGAGTTTATAACATATTTTTCTCATTTCTTCTCTTAATTTCTTTATAAGAGAAAAGACTGTATAAAGAAATAACTATTACACTGTATTACTGGGTTTATGACATAGATTTAAAATATGTTATAAATAATAGGGGTGTCTGACTGGTTCAGTCAGTGGAGCATGTGACTCTTCATCTCAGGACCATGCTGGGCCTAGAGCTTACTTAAAAAAATATGTAATTATAGCAACACCAAGTGGGGGGACGCAAAAGATGTACTGGAGCTAAGTTTATAATTCCCTGGAATTAAGCATTACTCTGAAGTAGACTGTTAAGATGCATACTGTAATACCTAGAGCAACCATTAAAAAATAAAAAAGTAAAAATTGCTATAGAGGAATCAAACTGGCATACAAAAAATATTTATTTCACACAATAGTAGGCAGTAAATGAGTACGAGGACCAAAACAGATGAGACAGATAGAAATAAACTGCAAAATGGCAGATGTAAAAGGTAAAGATGTCAGACTGAACAAAAGACCAAGACCCAACTATATGCTATATACAAGAGACAGACCTTGGATTGAAAGACACAAACTGAAAGCAAAAAAAAAAAAGGGGAGGGGGAGATATACTATGTAAAGAGTAGCCATAAGAAAGCTATAATAAACAAGACTGTGTGGTACTGGCACAAGGACAGGTAACTAGATCAATGGAAGAGAATTAAGAGTCCAGAAACAAACCCATTCCTTTGTTTATTTGATTTTTGATAAAGGTGCCAACACAGTAAAGGGTATTGGTACAATTAGGTATCTACAGGAACTTAAGACCCTTACCTCATACCTTATAGTATGCATCTATCAGGTCAGGATAGATTACAGACTAAATGTAAGAGCTGAAACTATAAAACTTCTAGAATAAAAATGAAGGAGAAAACTTTTGTGATCCTGTGTTAGGTAAAGAGTTCTTTTTTTTTTTTAACGTAGGTTCCACACCCAGCATGGAACTTGAACTCATGAGCCCGAGTTCAAGAGTTGGATGCTCTACCGACTGAGATAGCCAGGTGCCCCTGGGTAAAGAGCTCATAATGATACAACACCATAAGCCATAAAAAAAGTGATAAAATGAACTTCATTAAAATTAAAGTCATTAGTACTTTAAAAGACATCATTAAGAAGATGAAAAGACACATACAGATCAGGAGAACATATTTGCAAATCAGATATCTGATAAAGGACTTCTATTCAAAATAAAGAAGTCTTACAACTCAATAAAACAGCCAAACCAAAAAAAAGGGGGGGGGCAAAAGACTTAAACGGACAATTCATCAAACATATAACTGGCTAAAAGACACATGAAAAAGTGATCAAATTAAAAAAAAGTGACCAACATAAAAAATTAGGGAAATGCAAATTAAAACTATAGTACAATACCACTACACACCCACAAGAATGACTACACTCCAAAGACAGATAAATCACATTTACGAGGACACGGATAAACTGGAACTCTCAAATACTAGTGGTGGGAATGTAAAATGGTGTAGCTACTTCAAAAACAGTTTGTAAGTTTCTTTAAAAAGTTAAACATAATTTGCCATATAAGCAAATCTTCCATTTCTAGGGATCAATCCAAGAGGAATGAAGACAAATGTCAACACAAAGCCTCTATGAAATTGTTCACAGCAGCATTATTCAAAATAGCACAAAACTGGAAACTATTCAAATGTCCAACTGGTGACTAGATAACCAAAATGTGGTGTATGCATACAATGAAAAACCATGCAGCAACAAAAAGTATTGCTATATATTCTATATGTTCATAGAAGCTATATCATGGTTGACCCTCAAAAACATGATGCTAAGTGAAAGAATGTAGATGTAAAGATTATATACTGTATATGTTATGCATACTGCATTTGTAAAATATTATGTATATTGAACACTGATCACACACACACACACACACTCACTCACACACGACTCTATTTACATAAAATGTCCAGAAAAGGCACATTTGTAGAAACTGAAAGCAGATCAGTAGTTGTCTGGAGCTGGGAGTGTTGGACTGATTACAAAACGGCTTGCAGGAATTTTTTTCAAGGGAATTTCTAAAACTGAATTATGGTGATGGTGGCATAGTTCTATAAATTTACTAAAAATTATTAAATTGTACATTTACAATGGAATAGCAAATAGCTAATTTTATGGATGAAATTTTTACTTCAATAAAGCTATTTCCAAAAAGCTATGGCATTCACTCTAATTGAAAGAACAGATTCAGTTTAACTGAAAACATTACAAATCTACCAATTAAATCTGTTCCATTTAAATGCCATTGAACATTTGGGGAAAAAAACTTGCATAAAATCCTTCCTAATCTATTATTACCAAATCTGTTTTGTGAATCTAGCCAATTGCTTCAAGAAATAGGCCACTCTAACACGTCAATTAACGTAATTTGAGGAGCATCGAGCTTGAGTTGAACTGATAACAAGACAATAAGTTCTACTTCTGAAGGTACATTTTAATTGATTTTAATTGTAGGTTCTTTACTTTGATATTTAGATGGAAGAAAACTCAGCATACAAATAGCATTTTTCAATGCAGTAAAATAAATTTCTGTATGATTTTTTCTTTTTTTTCAAATAGTAAAAATGAGAAAAAAATGCAAGATTTAATTTTAGAGCTTCATCGATGGCATGACATGTATGAACTTTTATTTTTTTCACTGAACTAGGTTCATGTATTTCAATGAAAGTCACCTTTGACTCAAACATTAAAAGCTTTCTGTGTAAAACTATGATGGTGTGAAATTATAATATTTTGCTGTTTGCTATCCCATTCAAGAAACAATGTAGTTATTGTACTGTGTTATTTGTTCCCCTTTCCATGTGATATATAATACAGCACTTACCCTGCTTTCTTCTAGGCTATCAAATGGGCCTGGTGGATCATCCAGACAAAGAAATTCTCTCACTGCAAGGCTTTTCAAAGGGGAAAAAAAAAAAAAAGGTAAGCTGGGGTACAAATAAGTTTACCAAAGACAGAAAGCGAAAGTTACTTTGAAGATATACAGTGTTTTAAGCAAGTTGGTTTTGGGGATATACCAAAAGCAGCAAGTTGGTTTATGTGTTTTCACACAACCAACCAAATACAAATATAAAATCTATAGAAGATACAAAGATTTTAAGCCATTTTCTAAGATCTTATGAACATAGAGACTGTAAATTCATACTGCAGGAGATAAAATATAAGTCAGAATAACGGTACAGGAAACCAACCTAAATGATGAATAGAAACAGTATTACTTCCAAAATTATTAATTTAAACTAATCTAAAAATGTCATTATCTTGTTATGAAGAAATACAATTTCTAATTTATACTTTATTTGTTTCATTGTCAGGCGATGCTTCTAAAGTAACTGAAAAGTATTTACTCTGAAACGAGTTAAAGATTTTTCTTGCAATCATGTTTATTACAGTAATTTACATAAATATTTTCCCTGAAGAGTTTAAGAGAAAAAAGTACTGAATAACTCATTTCTGAATTACCATAAATTTAAAAATAATGAAATACAGTTGACCCTTCAACCACACAGGGGTTAGGGGTGCTGACCCCCTGTGTAGCTGAAAATCTGCATATAACTTTTGACTCTTCAAAAAGTTAACTACTAATAGCCTACTGTTGACTGGAAGCCTTCTCCTTAACATAAATGGTCAATTAACCCATATATTGTATATTATATACTGCATTTTTACAATAAAGTAAGCTAGAGAAAGGAAAATGTTATTTAGAAAATCATAAGGAAAATACATTTATAGTATTATGCTGTAAAAAAATCTGTGTATGAGAGGATCTGTGCAGTTCAAAGCTGTGTTATTCAAGGGAGCAACTGTAATATGGTATTGTTGTCTTTGGCAATTATCAGAAATAGGTTAAAACAGTAGAAAACTTATTAACTTCCTTGTTACAAAAATATTCACCTTTCTAAAAGCAATTTTGGACTGAGAGGCAACTCTGTGTGCATGTCAGAACAAATATGGAGACTTAAAATTTTTAGGTATAAAAGGATAAAAATATATTTTGATGTACTGTATAGATGTCAACCTATGCTGAAAAGGGGATGTATGTTGGGGTTCATACTGGGTCAGATGGGTCGATGATGACAGGGGATGGTCTTGAAGAGACAAATGGGTGGAATATACAGTGAAGCCTTTCAAAAGTAAAAATAATGTGAATTAGTATAGAGAGTGGTGTTAAGAAATTAATCCAGAAGATCACAAAGACAGAACAAAGAGGAGTAAATCTGTGGATGATAACATCTTGACAATACAAGTAATAAAGGACACAGATTTAGGGAAACCGAGAAAAAACTTGAGTATTCATAATCATGAAATAATAGATATGGCAAGGATCTTAAATGTGATCCAGCTGCTTTTTAAAAAATGTGATCCATAGTATGCTTTTTATCCTTTTCATGTGTTCAGCCAAGAGTATACCTAAACACCTCCAGGAATAGGGAATGTTCCACCTCTTAGAATAAACCATCTTATGTTTGAAAAACACTAAAAATTAGAGAATTATTTCTTCTACTGAGCTAAAATTTTTCTCCCTGCAGCTTCTACTTATGAATCTTAGTTCTGCTTTTGAGTCATTCAGGGCAAATCTAAGTCCTTTTTCACCTGATAACCCTAAAAGCACGTTGAGAATGTTACAGTTCCTCTAACCTTATATTCCCCCAAAGCAATACTAATACACTAATATTTTCTTTTTTTTTTATCCTGTAACAAAATTTACTGTGTACTTACAGCCTGTATGGTCTCTGCACTTATGGAACCAACATTTTCCCCCAGTTTTACTGAGGTGTAACTGACAATTAAAAATTGTATATTTAAGGTGTACAACTTGATTTAAGTATACACTGTGAAATGTGAACTACAATCAAGTTAATTAACATATCTATCACCCCACAAAGTTATCATTTCTAATTTAAAGTACATTTCACACACAGGGCTTTCATATATCCTATTTCATTTAATTTTCACAATAATCATGTGAGGTGAAGACAGGCATTACATTTCCATTTTACAAATGACACCAAAGTTCAGAGAGTTAAAATGATCCATACAAGTGCAAGTGGTAGAGCAAGACCTTAAATCTGTCTTCCGAGCAAAAAAATGTGCCTTTCATCTTTAAATTCTTTTCTGTTATATTATGGTTCACTTGGATCCTTTCCCCTTGCTGGTCACTTCCCTCAGAAAACATTGAACTTGTCTGTATCCTTTAACCACGGCCCCTAGAACACTGCAATTGGTCTAAAAGCACAGAGAAGAACAGGACCACCACACATTCTTTTGGTTTAGCTATTTATACTCCTATCCTCCCATTATTAGAGAACCAACTATTAGGCAAAAAATGAGTCACAGGAAATAAACTGATCTTGGGACTGAGAGGTCAAAAGTCTAGATGAAACCCTGAGAACAGCCTTTAAGATTGATAAGGAAAGTGCACAGAAGTTTACAGAAGGGTCTTTTTTTCTTTTTAATACTTTCAGTATATGATAACTCAATGTGAGACATTGTTTTCTTATAGCTTTATACCCAGACTTCCTCATTCTTTAGGAACATTTTTATGTTTGCAAATTACTCTAATTATTGAAATGCTGCTGCTATGAGACAAAGTAGTTAAGGGAATATATGTATCTCTTTTTATACCTTTGACTTGTAGTAGAAATTTAGCCCAAGATCCACAGTGATGTTGACAATGTACCCAGCTGTATATCTTTTTTGGAGTGGCTTTTCTATTTCATTCTCCTTCCCTAAACATCTTTATGATCTATATTACCTCCCCATGACTTATTTATTTTACAACTGGAAGTCTGTAGCTCTTAATCCCCTTCATCTAATATATAGCATAGGGAATAGAGTCAGTAACTTGGCAATAACTCTGTAGTGACAGATGGCAACTAGACTTTCTGTGGGAATCATTTTATAATGTATAAAAATACTGAATCTCTATGATGTACACTTGAAACTAATGGGATATTATATATCAATTAATACTTCAGTAAAAAGAGAAAAATCTTTATGATCTATATAGCTCACTAGAGTGCTACTCAAACAAAATCCAATGGATTCCCTAAGTTTTTTTCCAATATAGCTCAAGGTCATATTCCATGCCCCACCTTCTTTAATCTGTAACATAAGAATGAAATTTAAAACTGGCCATACAACTCTGACTTATAAAATACTTTCTCAGGGTTTCACTACATTTCCTCGGTTTCAACAGGACTCAGGTGGCAGAGGAAGACAGTCAATATGCTCAAACTCTATTTCCATAGGAGAGGGACACACAAGAATCTCTGGGAGATGGTAATGTTTGAGAAAACAATTTCTTTCACAGACATTCTGATACCTTTTTATCCCCCCTAGAAAAGGAAACCTTTACCCCTGCATGAGAATCCCTGACTAGAGAACTTTATTTAGATTTGATAAATATTTGACTGCTTATGTGTGCCATGGTTCTGCTCAATGATTTCCTACATATTATCAATGTATAATTTATAAGCAAATTAACTGATTCAAATAAAATGTAAACATCAGCCTATTATTATTAAATGGTCTATAAATTAAATAGAAGTTAATTTTTTTCCAGAGAATTGAAGTTTTTATTTTTTTTATTATGTTCAGTTAGCCACTGTATAGTACATCATTAGTTTTTGATGTAGTGTTCAAAGATGCCTTAGTTACGTATAACACCCAGTGCATATCACAACCTGTGCCCCCCTTAATACCCATCACCCTGTTACCCCTAGAAGTCAATTTTTAAGAAGAAAGTCTTTCTTTTTTTCCTCCTTGTTCAATGAAAGGTTCGGTATAGCCCCCCATCTCTCCTCCATATTCAATCTTTAATACTTTTGCTTCCATTTGGCTATGATAATAAAAGTAAGAAAAACAGGATAAAAGAGAAACCTATCTAAGAGAAAAATCCAATAATCTGGAATTAAAAGGTAAAGAAACACTTTGTATCTTTCTATACCCTTTATTACCTAGAGTAGCTTTTTAGTGTGTTTGGGAAAACTCTATTTTAAAATTGAGATCAGTTGTTGACTTAGCTTGCCTGAAGATAAGAAGACCACAGATGGTATCCCTCAGCATTTTTTTATCTGAGCAAATTTGCCCTATAACTTTATCTCTTCCTCTGATTCTCTAAAAAAGTTTTCTTTCAGTTTTACTACATTTCTGAACTTCTTAAAAAACTATTTCATCCGGGGAATTTCATCTTCTATTTACTATTATATTTTACTTTTTTCTTTCATAAATATGTATCTGTTTATATTTCAATTTTTTTAAAAAAACCCAGTAATTTAATAGCTAAATGTACTTTCATCTTGAAATGTATATTTTAAAAGAAAAAAACCCTTAAAACTAATGCCTACAATTCATTAAAAGGTCAATCAAGAACTAAGTAAAAAGTGCACTAAAAATACTAGATGCCAATTCTATCAAAATCAGATTAAGCACAAAAAGGCTACTGCATGAAAATATTCCTCAAGGATTTCAGACAGAAATGTTATATCGGTTAGTATTTCTCTTCAGTTTTCTCTGCCAGCTAAAATAAAATAATTGACAAAAAATTGACATTAAACACAGCCTGGAGAATAAGGACTCAGAGATCAAGGCTGGTGACAGTGACGGTCACAATGGAGATGGACTGGTTGGGTGTGAGGCTGAAGGGCTCACATTTAGACTCCTGTGGTGGAATATGGAGGCAGTGGGGAACCAGTTTAGACCTTGATTATCTCTTGCCTAATTACTAGCCCACTTTTGTCCCCATGTTCAGTTTTATTCCTTCTAATCCAGAGTACTTAAAAAACAAACGTTTTATGTCAAACCCAGCTTAAAACCCATCTATGCCTCCTCTAGCAAGAGGGAACAAAGCCAAGATCTTTGTGTTGGCATAAAACACCTGCCTACATTTCAGTTTTAACTGTCTTTCCTAACTGACACTTCAAAAATAGTACATCATGTCCATTTCATGCCTCCATACCTCTACTCATGCTTGCTGCTATTTTCCTGGCCCATCCTTCCCACCTTATCTGGCTAACTTGTATTTATTCTTTGTGACTCAAGCTTATCTATTATCTCCTCATGGAGTCTTTTCTGACTAGATCCCCTTTCCTACCCATGTTAGGTTCAGTATTCTTTTTTAAAGTTTTTTTTCAGAGAGAGACTGAGAGAGAGAACGCACGTGTGCGTGTGTGTGCAAGGGAGCCAGGTGCGTGAGCAGGCAGGTGCATGAATGGGTGTGTGAACTGGTGGGGGGTGCAGAGGGAGAGGGAGAGAGAGAATCTCAAGCAGGGTCCATGCCCAGCTCAAAGCCCCATGTGGGGCTCGATCTCACGACTCTGAGATCATGACCTGAGCCGGAATCAGTCTCTTAAGCGACTGAGTCACCCAGGAGCCCCTAGGTTCAATATTCTTATATGTATTACCATAGCACCTTGAAGAGATCCCTTTCACAGCACTTATGACACTGTATTATTAGTATTGTCTGTTTACCAAGCCAAGTATTGTCTGTTTATCAGTATCAAGTATTGTCTGCTTCACCAAAAGGTAGATGATGTTTCTGGACTGTAGAGACCATATTCAAACCAATTAGCACATCACAGAATAAGTATTCCACAAATAATGACTTTATTTGTAAGAGTTATACAATTAGAAAAAAAATTAATGCAACTGTTAAGAGCATCAGAACAAATTTCTATCCACTGTTGCAGACAAACACTCTACTACAATTCTCAAATTTGAGACGGATTTTAGGTTTTAACAGATACTCCTACTTTCACAAGAAGGTAAACTCTGGATAGCAACAAGACCAAAAGTCTTAAGAGTTAAAAGGTCAAAATCTGGTTGTTTCTGATGGTGTGACCTTAAGATTCATGAGGAGTACAATAAAAAGAATAGGATATGAGAAATTTAGAATTGAAAGGGAACTTTTAGAAGCTACTTAGCTCAATTACCTCATTTTCCAATTGAAGACATTGATTAAAATCAGGTAAGTAATTGACTAAAATTATTTCACTACTAAGCCCCAAAAAACGAATTTTGCATAAGGTCTCTGACACCCAATTTAATTAGATAGGAGTTTAGAGGTATCTGAATACAAAATATTTAGCTTTATTGCATTTTTAAAAACTGTCCATAATTGAATGTCTACCAAACTAACATTAGTGGTGAAAATCACTTGACCAATCTTAGCAATAATGTGTTGGTTCTCATGAGTTGGCATTATATGAACTATTGCATATATAACTGAATTCTTCGTTCGTTATAAAAATACTAAGACTAACCTCTCTTGATAATATCTTTATATATAAAAACAACTTACATATGTTAAAAAAATTTCCCGTGAGAACATAGTTCAGGTTGAAAATGCTTAAAAATAGTTTAAGTATTCTTGTTCAAGAATTATAGAATTACTGAATTTTACCATTAGAAGAGACCCAAGAAGTCATCTAATCCAATATATCCCATTTAATAATCCCCCTTCAATACCACTAATGGTTATTTAGCCTTTTTAAATACTTACGGTAAAGAGAAACTCACTTTCTCAAAAAAAAAAAGCAGAATATTTTTATATTCAATAGCCTGAAATGATATGTAATTCTTTCTTATCTGAACTGATAGGGTCTTCCTCTAATTTCTCACTATTATTCCTAGTTTTACATGTTAGTCTTGCTATTAAAAATGAGGTCCTTGGATCAGCATCACCTAGAAACCTGTTAGAAATGCAGACTCTTCGCTCCAGACCTGCTGATTCAGGGCTTCACTTTAACAAGATACACTACAGTTGGAGATACACTGTTTTAAAGCTAAGTATCGTCTGATTAATCTTCCTCCCCATCACAATCTTTCAAATTTGTGAAGATGGCTATTTTATCCCCCAAGTACTTTTGCTTTTTAAAGGGTAAATATTATCATTTTTTTCAACTGCTCCTCATGTAAATTCTTCTATACTATTTTTTTTTTTTTACTATGAACTGCTGTTAATGCAAATCCATCCTGAACTTTTTTTTTTTAAACACATATAGAATTTAAAACATGAATTTTTGGCACTGAAGTCCTTATAGATGGATGGTAATATGAAAAAATTATATAATTTAACCCCTCTATTTTAAAGAATTAAAAAGAAGAAAAAAATTTGGTAAATCAGGATATTTGTGTAGTGCTTCTGAAAACAGAGAATAGTAAAATATTTGCTGTGCTGATTAAATGATGCAACAATTTCAAAGTAGCATAAGATAGTATAAACCAGTAAATAACTATACTTACATAAAATATGTCATTTATAATATATAATTTGTAAATAACTATATATAGCAAATAACTATAACCAAATTGTGCAGTATAAGACTTTTCCCCTCCATCCATCTTTAGATATCCTTCACCTTGACAGTCACATGCTGCTGGCTCAGGACCTGTGCCTTCTTGTTTCTGCATTTTGATAGCATACTCCCTCTCATTTCCTTCTCATTTGTAAGGTCCTTATTCACCTTCTCCTTGTCGGTCCAAATGTCATTAATTCTTTAAAATCCAGCTCAAATGTCACCCTCTAGGAAGCCTCCTATAATTGTCCCAGTCAACAGTTCTCTCTCTCTTCCCCCTCAGAAAGAGATCTAACTTTACTCATGATTGTTTTTTTGCGGTGACTATTCCTCCTATTCAATTTTCTTGAGTAAAGGATCAGTATCTAATACACCTTTGTGTACTACACTACCTTATATAGAGTAAGACCTAAATAAATATTTATGGAACAGACAAAATTAATAAATTAAATTAATTAATTTAATTAACAGAAAAAATTAATAATAAATCCTTTGATTTATTGAAATCTTAAAAATATTAAGTTTTTAATCTGTTTTCTTACTTTGTATTTTCTAAATGCATCTGAAAATAATATTATCTTAAAACTTTCAGACCAACAATCCTTAGTATCCCTTCAGTTCTTATTTCTTCTGCTTTGTTACAGTTAGAGAGGTTACCATATTAAGAGCTGCCAGTTGTGTAATGGCAAGCTCTTAGCCAACATGAATGTTAAGAAGTAAGTGTTTGAAGTGTTAAGGATATAAAAAGGAAAGTGAAAGGACTACAATTATAAATCATAAAGAATATCAAATAATTACTTGGCCATGTAAAGATAGTAATTTTTCTATGCTGCCATTACAACTCTAAAAGGATGCTAATAGGTATATCAACAGGTAATTTACAACTAATTGATGTTTTAAGTGATTCTTTTTTTTCTTAAGATTTATTTATTTATTTGAGAGAGAGAGAGAGAGAGCACGAGCATGCGTGTGGCGAGGAGGGGCAGAGGAAGAGGGTGAGAGAGAGCGTCAAGCACACTCCGTGCTGAGCATGGAGCCCACAGAGGGGGGCATGATTTCACAACCCTGAGCTAAAACCAAGAGGTGGACGCTTAACCGACTGAGCCACTCAGGCCCCCTAAATACTGATTCTTAAATGTTGTTTTAGGTTTTCATACAGATGTGTTGAGATTTTTTCTTTTTTCCTTTTCTCCCTTAGGGGAAATTCATAAATGCCTTTTGGCAATCCTAGACTTCCTAGATATCTTCTAGTTATTTGTTTATGGCTCATATTTATCTTCCTACCCAGAATTTTAATTTAGCCTTCAATGTTCTCAAATCCTACTTCCTACTTCCAGTATTGCTTGAACTGAACAAAGGACCAATCTTCCCCTTCTCTGAGTTCCTACTACTTTTATAATCCATATCATACAAAGTAGCCTTTCATAAACTTCCTTTATTTTGTTCATACAGAAGCCTAATTTCTTCCAGTGAATTTTAAGACCAATGAGTACACCCTCAGCTTCTTTCATATCCTTCTTGGGTCGACACAGAGCAAATGCTTAAGATACAGATAAATAACTCTTCTTCTCCTCCCTTTACTCAAGCTTTAAACAGAAGCTTTTTAAACTGTGAAATAAATAATGGTACCCATAACCCACAAAAAAAGATAGTGGTTACTCTAGAATAAACAAGGCATAAATACTTCATCTTGAGTTCAATTTATCTAACAGTAATCCCTAAATGTTTGATGATGCAACATGACAAAGGCAAGTAGGCAAATGTGGGGCACAATACATTCTTTCATATAAGACTTCTTAGAACTTTCAATACTCTAGGAATGTCAAATAAAACCTTTTCTAATTTATTTGGCCAAGAAAATTTGTTTCTCTGAAACACCTATTTATGAGTTGAGCAAGACCACTACCACTGTTCTTCAGTCTTACAGGTGCCTGGGTGACTCAGCTAGCTGAGTGTACTATTCCTGGTTTTGGCTCAGGTCATGATCTCATGGGTGGTAAGATCAAGCCCCACGTCTGGCTCCGCACTCAGCAAGGGAGTCTGTTTGAAGATTCTCTCCCTCTGCCCCTCTCAGCCTCAAATAAATAAATAAATCTTTAAAAAAAAGTGTACAGTTTTAGTAACAACAGGATCTCAAATGTCCCTTGTATGCCTATCTTAGAGACAGAGATCTACTACCCATAATTTTTTAAAAAAATGAGACAAAACTAAGATATGCCTTCACTATTTAAAAAATCAAGATATCACAAAATCAGTTTATTAATGTGGTTTATATTACTTAATATTTCACTATATAAAAATAGAGCATAGTCATTTATAGAATAAATTTGATTTTAAGTCACCACAATATTTTTAATACTAAGACATAAAGGTTTACTGAATAAAAGAGAAGATAAAGGGGATAAGATATATATGTTGACTTTTTAGCTGTAAAAGTCTTCTTTTGGTATGGTCTAAGATAGATGTTCTTCAAAAGGCTCTCGCTATGATTTTAGAGTTTGTTGGTTTTTATTCCTGCTTTGTGTATCTGAATTAACACTAGCCTTTTTTTTTTCTTTTGAGATGTAAAAATTTTGAAAAGTAGGGAGCACCCACGTTCCCCCACCTAGAACACACAATCACTAATATTGTCATATTTGCTTCAAACTTGTTTCTTGTAAATAATACAAGAGCAAATATCCAGCCATTTGTTTAACAGGTACTCTTATTGAGCACAGACTTGTATTAGCACTGTGTTAAGTGCTGCACACTGAATCGTGAGCTAAACAGCCAAATGACCTACAATTACATATGTACCTTACAACCTGGTAGGAGAAACACAATCAAATAATCAGAGAAATACTTACAAACTGAAATGCTGAGATTAAAGTACCAACCAGCCTTTCTCAGCTGGGATTCCATGAGAGAATCAGATGCTAAGGACAATGATTTGAGGGACTATTTTCTCAATTCCCTTAAGACTGGCACATAGCTAGTACCATCCTGGAAGTACAGGTGAGAAGTTAATTCATACATACAATGGGTGTTTCACTTAAGGCACCAGGATTTGTCTCTCAGAACCAGCTGAGAAGGACTGGTACAGATTCTATGAGAAAGAACTGAACTTTGGTAGTGGGGGGATGGTTAGAAAAGCCCAAGGAAGTGAAGTCTTTAACTGAAATATGAAGGATATATAGGTATTAATTATCTAGGCCAGGGCTGGGTGGGGTGGTAGTGTGAAACATTATCTTTCCAGGGAACAAACACTGTCTTTCCTTTGAAGGCCCTAAGGGACAAAGGAACAAGGTGATTTTGAAGAATTAAAAGACCAATACAGCTAAGTACAGAGAACAAGGTCAGGGAGGAATAATAAAACATGAAGTTGGAAAGACAGGCAGGTAGGCAGGGACCAGAAAAAATGACTTCAACTGCATTAAAAAAGATCACTGTGGCTCCAACAGGCTACAGAAATAAGAGCAGATGAGGAAGACCAGAGGAAAACCTTCTGCAGTGATTCAGGTAAGAGATAACGGCTTAGACTAGGGTGGTGATGGCAGGAGTGGAAAAAAGTAGATTTGAGTGGAATTTAAAATATAAAGGAAGGGATAAGGGTAGAGAGGGTTGTGTGAAGGATGACTCCCAGGTTCTGGGTAAATGCTGCTGCTGAACATTGGGAAAAGTCTGGAGAGTAAGCTTTTACCTGGGTTTGATGTCACTTTGAGATATCTGAAGGAGATGTCAAGGAGGCAAATGCAGATACGAATCTGGAGTTGAGAGAAGGGGTCTAGTTTGTAGTTCCTTTCATAGAGGAAAATGAGGGGGACTGGCAGAGATCTCAAGCAGTAGCCATCAAGCTTGGGTAGCACACATTAGGAAACAAGATGTATATGCATGGCATTTGTGTTATGTGTAACACAAGGTGATATACATTAAAATAAAAAGACTGAGAAAAAAGGGGAGAAAAAGTGAGACAGGATGGTTGCCTTGTTTTCCATCTTATGTGAAAAACTGCTAAAGACAGTTATAGATATAGGTAGTTAAACAATATGCTATTGCTGCCTTGTAAATGCTGCCTTGTAACTATCAAGAGTTCGAATTTATCTGATAATGTAAATTCCAAAATCAGACACTCAGCTGATATTAAATCATAAAGCAATTTTCTTATAAATATTTTCAGAAGCAAAAAACTGTATAGATCTTTTCTCTCCCTCTTTAATGGTTTTTATTTTCACACTTTACCCTCTATATACATTAACCCAACTTCACAATCTTCATATTTTTGCATTACTTTGGAGAAATGTAAAAATATTACCTTCACAATTATATAATGTTATATTAACCAAAAATCTAATATGTGGGCCACTTTGTTTAAATGATTGCTAAAATACTAAATACTAAAATCAAGTTTATTGTTGGGTGGTTTGAGTATATGGTACACTGAATTTTTAACTTAAAGATTTTTTTAAAGACTTTATTTATTTGAGAGAGAGAGAGAGAGAGAGAGAGAGTGCACACACAAGCAGGGGGTGGGGAGGGGCAGAGGGAGAGGGAGAAGCAGACTCCCCACTGAGCAGGGAGCCAACATGGGGCTTGATCCCAAGACTGGGAGATCATGACCTGAGCCGAAGGCAGACAGACACTTAACCAACTGAGCCATCCAGGCGCCCCTTAATTTTTTTTTACATTGAAAAATTTTTAACTTTGCTGACTTTTTAAAAGGGTTAATACAAATCAAATGCCAAATAAAATTCTTATTGATAAAAAGCAAGAAAATTCCAAGTACTACCTTATTAGAGAGGACATGTAATTATATTCCTACTTTGTATTTTTGTGCTTGAATAACTATGGTCCTATATTTGTTCTTTAGTTTAAACAAGTTGTTTCAGTTTGTTACATACCAGTTAGCAATGTCTTTGTGAGCCACTAAATTTTGAAGAAATGCTTGTAATCCTAGTTGTCTATCTTCTAAAAAGTCAGCATTGTAATTATCTTTGAACCAGCGTTTTGGTGGAAGTGCTAATCGAAAGCCTGGAAACATCTCTTTTAACTGAAAAAGAAGAAAAAAGAAAATACAATGTTCAACTCAACATATCAATTCTATAAAATCTATCCTGTTAACTATATGGACTTGTTCATGAAATAAACTTAAAGTAATGAAATTCAGCTAAACTTTTTTTTTTTAAAAGATTTTATTTATTTATTTGACAGAGACAGACACAGCAAGAGCGGGAACACAAGCAGGGGGAGTGGGAGAGGGAGAAGCAGGCTCCCTGCAGAGCAGGGAGCCCAATGTGGGGCTCGATCCCAGGACCCTGGGATCATGACCTGAGCCGAAGGCAGATGCTTAACGATTGAGCCACTCAGGCGCCCCTCATCTAAACTTTTTATGTCTGAATTGTTTACTTGTTGATTTCTACCAGTTGTATATACACAGGCGTTACAGTTGCTCCATATCCTTGCCAACACCTGGCATTGTCCATCCTTGTAATGTCAGCCATTCTGGTGGGTATGTAGTAGTATTTCACTGTGGCTTTAATATGCATTTCTCTGTTGACAAATGATGTTAACTATTTCCTTATGGGCTTTTTTGGATTTGCATATCTTTGGTGAATTATCTATTCAACTCTTCTAACCCCTCCGTTTAAAAAAATTGGGTTATTTATCTTTTTATTAACTTGCAAGAGTTCTTTATATATTCTGGATACAAGTCCTCTGTGAGATGTAAGTATGACAAATATTTTCCCCCAGACTGTGGTCTTTTACACACATTTTTTTGATTCTTGCCAGTAAAAGCAGGTGATGGGTAGAGCTCTTTCTGGTACCTAGAACACTGACATAGATACTTATTAATTTTGAGTGCCCAACTTGGAATACGTAGGAGATATTTACTAACTTAAATTCCTATGAACATCCTTCTTTAAAAGCTTTAGAGTTATCTAAATCTCAACTTGCCTAAGGTAAGAACTATTATAGCAATATAAAGATGAATCCAGAGAGGTAAAGAGAAGTAAACATTGAATAATAATTGAGCCCTCAAAAGAAAAATAACAAGTCATAAAGGATTAAATAGCTCTAAATTGAAACTGTTAGAAATTAGTCTTCATGAACAAAAATTGTAACAATTTCAAAAGTTAAGAATTCCACCTAAGTATCTGGTAACTTAATGAATTACTGTGATCTTCTTATTTAATTATTAATTATTATTTAATTTTAAGTACAGAATTATAGGTTTTTAATTCATCAGTGTAATAATAAGAAATCAGGAAAAGTAAGTAAAATTCATATTTAATGATGGAAATACATTACAAATAATACTTTATTTTGGCATACTACAAAAAGTCATCTTGATAAATACCTAAATAAAGGATAAAATAGCTTAGCATTTTATATTTTACCTTTCATTCAAATTGAGGTTTTTAGAATGGCAGAAACTTTTTGGCAGCCAGGCAACTGCAAAATCACATAAATAGGTTTCCTACCACCAAAAATGATAAGGATATACTAACTTTAGAAGTTTTGAGAGTGAAGGTGGCAGATGGCAGAAAATAGGACCAGTAGTTTCCTCTACTAAACACCTGTCAAAATTAGTGAGTGATTTCTGATCCAAAGACAAAATCCAAGGTTACTTAGCCTCTTAGAAACATCATAAACCACTTTCTTCTTTTGGAGAAATGCTCCTGGTTTCTAAAATACTACCACCCTCACCTGCCTCAATTGATTTCCCTCTAGCTCTGTGGATATCTCAGCTCTTTCTTTACTACATTCGTACTGCAATTTACTCAATCAATTCCCTATCAATTCCCCAAATTTAGGTTGGTTCTAATTTTTAACTATTAAAAACAAATTAAAACACAAAGAAAAGAACAGTGAATAAAACACAGTGAAAAGTATCCTTAGAGCTAAATATTGTCCATATCCATGATTTCTTATATTGGATAAATCCCAGAAATGTGATTATTGTATCAAAATTATGCACAACTTTAGGAAGTTGTGTCCCCTAGGAAGATTCATATTTCCAACAATGGATAATACCACTTAAATGTCTGTTAACATGATGGGTGAAAAATAGTTTCTTAATTTTCCTTTGAGTCCTTGTGATACCAAATGTTTTCCAAATTTATTGGTCACTTATATTTCTTCTGTGGTTTGCCTTGTTCACATAATTTGTAGTATTTTCTACTTTTGGGTTTACTCTAATTTACTTTTAAGAGTTTTTAATACATTGAGGGTTTTTATTATTTTCTTTGTTTCATATGTGCAGTAAGCAGATTTCCAGACGGCCCCATGATCTTTGTCCCTGGTGTTGCTTCTGTGATTCTGTTATGTCACACATTAAAAGAGATTATGCAGACGTAATTAGGGTTACTTTTCAAATGGCCTTAAAATAGAGAGATTATCTCGGTAAGCCTGATCTTATCATGAGCCCTTTAAAAGTCTAGTTTTCCCCCTGGCTGACGGCAGAAGAGAAAGTCAGAGAGATTCAAAACACAAAAAGGACTTGACCTGCTACTGCTGACTTTGAAGGTGCAGGGGCCATGTGCAAAGACTGGACAGCACTCTATGAACTAAGAACAACCTCTGGCTGACAACCAGCAAGGAAATGGGGACCCTGGTCTTAGAACTACAAGAAACTGAACTCTGCCAACAACCTGAATGAACCCAAAAGCTGAACTTTCTCAGAGCCTCCAGAGAAGAGCCCAGTCTAGCCAACAGCTTGACTTTGACTTTAACCGTAAGTGGAAAACCCAGCTGAGCGCACCTAAATCACTAGATAAAAAACAGGTATGTTTTAGGTCACAAAGTTTGTGGTAATTTGTTAACAGCAATAGAAAACTAATACACTATGTTAGAAATATTTTTTGTTGTTGTTCATTCCCTTATAGTCATATGATTTGGGGAATCATATACACCTTTATCAAATTCACAAGATTATATAATCATTTTATTTATTTATTTATTTATTTTTAAAGATTTTATTTATTTATTTGACAGAGACAGAGATAGCGAGAACAGGAACACAAGCAAGGGGAGTGGGAGAGGGAGAAGCAGGCTTCCCGCCGAGCAGGGAGCCCGATGCGGGGCTCGATCCCAGGACCCTGGGATCATGACCTGAGATGAAGGCAGACACTTAACGACTGAGCCACCCAGGCGCCCCCATATAATCATTTATATTTCTGTTAGCAGTTTTAAGATTTTCATACTTTTATACTAAAAATAATTTTTTGTTTCTAAAAAAAGGAAGTTATGTGTAAAGATGGGTCTTTAGGCTATTAAAATGAAATAAAATAGTTAATTTTCTTAGGAACTAGCAAAATTTGACTTCACTCAGATAACTAACAAGGAGAACCCACAAATATTTAACAGTAGAACTGTCAGGAACAGATAATAATTTGAAACTGAAAAGTCCGTTTTAGATTTATTAAAGTACTTACTTTATCATTAAGTCTAGAGAAGTCAGTGTATCTTCTGAAAACTACCCAACTTTCTTCTGGGGTTTTCTTTACTAGTATTTTATATACCTATGCAGAGAGAGAGAGAGAGAGAGGTGAAAAAAAATGTATATAAAGATATTTAAAATTTCGAACCAAACCAAATATTTTTAAAACTTTTACTTGACAACCCAGGTCATAACAATTAGTATGTAAAAAATATCAGAAATCATTTGGGGCACCTGGGTGGCTCAGTCATTTAGCATCTGCCTTCAGCTCAGGTCATGATCCCAGGGTCCTGGGATTGAGCCCCACATCGGGCTCCTTGCTCAGCAGGGAAGTCTGCTTCTCCCTCTCCCACTCCCCCTGCTTGTGTTCCCTCTCTTGCTGTCTCTCTCTCTCTGTCAAAAAATAAATAAAAATCTTAAAAAAAAAAAGAAATCATTTGGAACATCAAATGTACAAATAATCAATGTAGGCACCAAAAGCAAGATTTGTTTCTTTTTCTTTTCTTTTTTAAAATATTTTATTTATTTATTTGACAGAGAGAGACACAGTTGCCCTGTGGAGTTGCTCTCTAGCCACAAGTGGCTACTGAAAACTTGAAATGTGACAAATCCTAACTGACATGTGCTTGAGTGTAAATACACACCAGATTTAAAAGACTGAGAACAAAAAAAAAAAGATGTAAAAATACTTCATTAAAATGGCTTTGGATTAAATAAAATATATTATTAAATATAATTTCATTTGTTCTTTTCACTTTTTTAAACATGGCTACAAGGAAATTTTAAATTACAAAGATGACTCACATTTGTGGCTCACCTAGTCTTACTGGATGCTGTAGAGAAGACTCATTGTTTAGGTACTAGATCATCCTTATTTTTCTTCCTTACAGACCTCTCTTTCAGCTTTTTTTTTAAAAAATATTTTATTTATTTATTTGACAGAGAGAGAGAGAGCGCAAGCAGGGGAAGCAGCAGAGGGAGAGGGAGAAGCAGGTTCCCCGCTGAGCAGGGATCCTGACATGGGGCTCGATCCCAGGACCCTGGGATCATGACCTGAGCCGAAGGCAGCCGCTTAACCAACTGAGCCACCCAGGACCACTCTCTTTCAGCTTTTAAGGGGGAGAATCAGCAAGGGTTAAGGATGACTCCTTTAGCTTTGAAGTAAATATAAATAATTCATCTTTGTAACATATAAAGATGAGGAAGATTATTTGGATATCCTTTAAAGTCTGCAGAAAGTCCTTATCTAAGATAATTGTAAAGGGGATACTAATGAAACATTCTTTTTAGGAGTTACTAATAGAAACAAAAGGAATAACCTGACTTCAAAACGTTTGAGTATGAATAACTGATGCATAATAAAAGTCAACTTCATATGATAATAAGGTTTATCTACACATAATCCATATTGACTTTATTTTCCTGTTTTAAAAAATGAATCCTCCTTTCAAGTTTTTCTCCAGTGGCCCCTGAGCACTCCTATTTCTCTAGTAAAGACAAAGTACAGATTTTTGTGTTTTATCTTCTCTAGAAAGCTCTCCTATGTTTCTACTTGTATAAGTAGTGCTTTCAATGAAAAGTTTATGGACACTACTGATCATTCCCTCTTCTATGTTCTAACAGTAGTTATGGTTTCTACTCTTTACTGGAAACTTAGTATATACTACTTTGTGCTTTTTATATAGCCCTTATTATAGGATTTTTAAGTAAATTATGCAGGAGCACACACCTAATTACAGAATACATACAGAAAAGCACAAAAATCATTAGTATACAACTTGATGAATTTTCATAAAACAAACACACTCATGTAACTAGTACCAAGTACAAGAAACAAAACATTACCACTTGAAGAAGCCCACCTCATGGCTCCTTCCCAAACTGACTTATCACCCCTCCTAGTCACTTTTGTTCTTAAACACTTTTCAAAGGCTTGACACGCTAATGACAAGAACTTACCAGTCATTCCTAATATTTTATTCAGTTAAGAGCTCAATTCAAAGAAATATACCTAAAAAAAAATTATCTTACAAACCTAAGACTCCCTAACGTGTATATTCAGCTCAGACCTCTCCCCTAAACTCAACTTATATTTACATACACATACATAATACATAAGCTTGGGACACACATGCACATATATACACACACCTGACATCTCCATTTTGATGTCTACTAGACATCTCAAGCCTAGCATGTCCAAAAACAAATCCTGATCTTGCCCTCAAAACCTGCCACCGAATTAAACAGCAACCCTACTGTTCACCCAAAAACTTTGGGATCATCGTTGATTTCTCTTTATCCCACATCTAAAGGTTTTACCTTCAAAATATCCCCAGAATCTGATCACTTCTTAGGACTTCTTCCACCACCCTGTCCACACCACCATCATGTCTTCCGTGGATTACTGTAAGAACTTAATACTTCCTGTTTCCATTCCTTCCTCCACAAAATCTAGTCTTAACTCAGCAGCCAGATGAGTCTTTAAACCTTAAGTCAGATCATGTAACACTTCCTTTAAAACCTTTTCAAAGATTGCCATCTTGTGCAGAGTAAAATCTAATGGCCTTACAATGGCCTACATGCTCTACCTGATCTGTGTGTCACACTCCCTTGTCTTTACCTGTTATTTCAGTTCTTACACCTTTCCCCATGGCTGCTTCTGCTGTCAGCCACAAGGGCCTCTGCGTTGTCTCACCTGTCAGGAAGGTTCTTCCCCCAGATATTCTCGTGGCTCATTGCCTCTTAGTGCTAACATCTTTTCTGTGAGGCCACGACTGACAATGTTATTTAAATTGCAACTCCAGTTGCGGGGAAACTATCTCCCTTCACTCTTTTATTTCTCTTTATACCACTTACCACCTATGACATACCAGCATTTTAAAATGCTTACTCATCTATCATTCATTCATTCGAGTTGCTGTACCGCTATTACCTAAAAGAGTGCATGACACACAATAGGTACCCCCAACATGAATTAAATGAATAAATGAATAGTAATAACTTCATACCCGTTATTTACTTCTTCCTCTAAAGTGTTATTTTTTTTTCAAGATTTTATTTATTTGAGAGAGAGAGAATGAGAGATAGAGAGCACGAGTGGGAAGAGGGTCAGAGGGAGAAGCAGACTCCCCGCTGAGCAGGGAGCCCAATGTGGGACTCGATCCCGGGACTCCAGGATCATGACCTGAGCCGAAGGCAGTCGCTTAACCAAATGAGTCACCCAGGCACCCCCTCTAAAGTGTTTTTAGACTTTATGTATAGCTGCCTTAAATTTGCCTATGAACTTGTATTTTCACACACATCATTTCAATGAATGCTCATCCAGCATAAGGTAGGTCAATGTAAGAAAATGGGCCACCAGTTTATCATAATTTCCAAAAAAAGTCAGGTCCATGCAAATTTCCCATCACATCATCAGTCTTATGATAATTTAACTCTAAAGATGTCTCTCTTCATAAAATATCTCAGTTGTACATAGATGCTAAAAATCAACAAAATATTAACAAATTGCATTAAACAACACATTGTAAGGATCATTCACTATAATCAAGTGAGATTTATTCTGGGGATGCAAGAATGGTTCAACATTTGCAAATCAGTGTGATATAGCACATCAACAACATGAAGGATAAAAATCATATGATCACTTCAATAGATGCAGAAAAAGCATCTGACAAAATTCAACATCTATTCATGATAAAAATTCTCAACAGAAAAGGTTTAGAAAAAAACGTGCCTCAACATAATAAAGCCCATATATGAAAAACCCAGAGCTAACATCATACTCAATGGTGAAAAACAGAGCTTTTCCTCTAAGATCAGGAACAAGACAAGAATGTCCACTCTTGTCACTTTAATTCAACAAAGTACTAGAAGTGCTAGCCACAGCAATCAGAGAAAAAGAAACAATGGTAAGGAAGAAGTTAAATTGTCACTATTTGCAGATGAAATGATACAGTATGCAGAAAACCTTAAAGATTCCACCAAAAAACTACTAGAAGTAATAAATCCTGTAAAGTTGCAGGATACAATATTAAATACACAGAAATTGGTTGGGTTTTTTTTTTTTTGGTTGTGTTTCTATATACTAATAACAAAGTAGCAGAAAGAGAAATTAAGAAAACAATTCTATTTACAATTGTGCCAAACAGAATAAAATACCTAGAAATAAGAAGTTAAAGACTTGAATTTTGAAAACTATAAAACACTGAGGAAAGAAATTAAAGACAACACAAATAAATGGAAAGATATTCCATGCTCATGAACTGAAAGAATTAATGGTGTTAAAATGTCCATACTACCTAAAGCTATCTACAGATTCAGTGCAATCCCTATCAAAATACCAATAGCATTTTCCACAGAACTAGACCAAATAATCCTAAAATTTGTTTAGAATCACAAAAGACTCTGCATGGTCAAAGCACTTTGAGAAAGAACAAAACTGGAGGTATCACAATTCCAGATTTCAAGATATACTACAAAGCTGTACTAATCAAAACAAATAGTACTGGCACAAAAATAGACACACAAACCAACAGAACAGAATAGAGAGCCCAGAAATAAACCCATGCTTATACAGTCAATTAATCTATGACAAAGGAGGCAAGAATATACAATGGGAAAAAGATAGTCTCTTCAATAAATGGTGCTTGGAAAACTGGACAGCAACATGTCAAAGAAAGAAACTGTATCACTCTCTAAGACCTTACACAAAAATAAACTCAGAACGGATTAAAGCCCTAAATGTGAGACCTGAACCCATAAAAAAAGAGAACACATGCAGTAATTTTTCTGACATCAGCCTTAGCAACATTTTTCTAGATATGTCTCTTGAGGCAGGGGAAATAAAAGCTAAAACAAACTATTGGGACTACATAAAAATAAGAAACTTTTGCAAAGCAAAGGAAACCATGAAAAAAAAAACCTAAAAAACAACCTACTGAATGAGAGAAGATATTTGCAAATGATGTATCTGATAAGGGGTTAATATCCAAAATATATAAAGATCCACACCAAGAAAACCCACAAATAATCCAATTAAAAATGGGCAGAGGACTTGAATAGACATTTTTTCCAAAGAAGACATACAGATGGCCAACAGACAAAAGAAAAGATGATCAACATCACTAATCATCAGGGAGATGCAAATCAAAACCAGAATGAGATAGCACTTTATATCTGTCAGAGTGGCTAAAATAAAAAAAGATAAGGAATAACAAGTGTTACCAAAGATGTGGAGAAAAAGCAACCCTATACACTGTTGGTGGGAATGTAAATTTGATGCATCCACTGAGGAAAACAGTATGAAGTTTCCTCAAAAAATTAAAAACAGAAAAAAATAGAAAAAAAAATAAAAAAATTAAAAATAGAATTACCATATGATCCAGTCATTCCACTTCCGGGTATTTACCCAGAGAAAATGAACACACTAATTCAAAAAGGTATTTGCACCCCTAGGTTTCCTGCAGCATCATTTACAATAGCCAAGATATGGATGTAACCTAAGTGTCCACTGATAGATGAATGGAAAAAGAAAATGTGGTGTGTGTACACACATACACACACATACACACTGGAGTATCATGCAGCCACAAAAAAGGATGAGATCTTGCCATCTGCAACAACATGAATAAACCTAGAGGGTATAATGTAAGTGAAATAAGTCAGAGTGAGAAAGACAAATACCGTATGATTTTACTCATATGTGGAATCTAAAAAACAAAACAAATAAACAAAAAGCAGAATCAGATCTGTAAATACAGAGAACAAACTGGTGACCGTCAGAGGAAGGGGGTAGGGGAAAGTGCAAAATGGGTGAAGGGGAGTGGGAGATACAGGACTTCAGTTATGGATGAATAAGTCATAGGGAAAAAAGGTACAGCAGAGCAAAAATAGTCAGTGATACTGCAATAGCGTTATGTGGTGACAAAGGGTAGCGACACCTACAGTGAGCATAGCATAATGTATAGAGAAGGGGAATCACTATGTTGTATACCTGTAACATTGTGTGTCAAATATACTTAGATAAAAAACTTTTTAAAAATTAAACATTTCCCTAAAGACAACAAAAATTATCTCAACAATTGTTTTCTCAGAGGTCCTTCTATACTGCTTGTAGGCTTACAGCATGAAATATTGAACTAAACATAAAAACTTTACATCAAGAAAATCCAAGAGGAAGAACAAACTATTTCAATTATAAGAATTTAGCAAGGTCTCTGGATACATAAACACACATTGATACATAAGACCAAAATATATAAACTAGCAATGAATAAACAGAAAACAGAACAAAGTATCAAGAACATCAAACAACATACATACTTGGAAATAAATCTAACTAGAGGGCCCCTGGCTGGCTCAGTTAGTAGAGTATGTGACTCTTAATCTCAGGGTCATGAGTTCAAGCCCCACATTGGGTATAGAGATTACTTAACAAAAAACAAAAAACAAAAAACCTCTAACTAAAAAACCTAAGACCTCCGCTCTGAAAACTACAAAAGGACGTTAAAGACTTCAGTAAATGGATTAGGTTTAGATTCAGAGACTCAGTATTGTAAAATGTCAGATCTCTTTAGATCAGTCTATAGAGTCAATATAATCCCAGAACAAAGAGTCAAGGATAGCCAAGACAATTCTGAAGAACAACAAAGCTAGATTACTTAAGCTAGCAGGTATCAAGGCCTCTCATAATGCATTAGTAATTAAAGACAATGTGGAATTGGCAAATGAGGGAAAAATGGAACACAGAAACAAACCCATATATTTAAATGGTTGCCTGATTTATGACATAGGCAACAGTGCAAATGTAGAGAGAGTGTTTTTTTCAATAAAAGCCTGATTACTTGATCCCATATGGAGGGAAAAAAAGTATCTTAACCCTTGTTTCACACCATGGACAAAAATCAATTCCAGTGAGTTTACAGATCTAAATGTGGAAGGTCCAACAAGAAAGCTTTTAGAAGAAAACATAGGACAACATCTTTGTAAGCTGGGAGTAATTTTAAAAAGTGCTAACCATAAAAGAAAAATTAATAAATTGGACTATATTAAAACTATAAATTTTTGTTTATCTTATGCATCATTAAGTGAAAAGGCAAGCCACAGGGATTATCATACATTGTGACTATTATCAAAGAGATAATGTTAGAGTCACAATGTATGCTCTAACAAAGAATTTGTCCAAAATGCATAGAAAATTATAAATCAAAGTGGGAAAAACTCTTTCAAAGAAAAATGAATAAAGGTCTTGAACAGACACTTCACAAAAGAGAATATCCAATGGCCCAAAAAGTCTTCAATTTAATTAGTCAATAAAAATGCAAATGAAGACCACAATGTGATATGACTCTCCCCACCGGGATAGAAAATAATAGTGAAAAAGATGAAAAAATACCACATGTTGGGCAGGTGTGGAGTGACTGGAACACTCATACACTGCTTAAAGGAGTATAAACTAGTACAACTACTCTGACACATTGTTCGTATCTTTTAAAGCTAGGTATATGATCCAGCAATTTTACTCCTAGGCAGATGTAAAACAGAAATGTGTTAATGTGTTTAATGAGTGATAAATACTAAAAAGTTCATAGCAGTAGCATTTGTAAGAGCCCAAACTAGAAGTTATCCATATGTTCTTCAACAGTACAACAGATAAATTGTAGTATATTCACATAGAGGAATACTATCAGTAATAAAAGTGAGCTACCTACAATCACATGCAAGATTAAGGATGGATCTTACAAACACAATGCTGGAGACCATAACCAAGAGTACATATTCTGTAATTCCATTTGCATAAAGTAGAAAAATAGGCAAAATTAATGCAGGCTATCAGGAGAGTGGGTATTGACTGACAGAGAGCATGGTGGGGGGCTGCTTTTTGGATGCTGGTAATGTTCTGTTTCTTGATCTGTGTGCTAGTTTCACGGATGTGTCTGGTTTGTGAAAATTCATTCAAGTAAAATGAAGTTTACTATAGCATGACAGAATTTACAGGTGTAAAATCTACTCGAATTTTATGTTCAAGAAATTATAAGACAGGTAACAATTTAACTCATATATAGAACACAGGTTAGTCAATTTTTCACTTTCTACTGATGTACAGCAGAAGTCAATACTCACAGTAAATTTAGCTCTTTCTTCCATCACTTCATAACCTAGTATAGTAGGTGTAGAAGGTCTATCTTCCAAATATACTGTTTCAGGATTTTGTTCCTCACTTTCTCTTGGTCTAGCAGAATACTCAATGGAAGAATCTGCACCTGTAAATTTAGTCCTAATGAGGGGACTGCTACAGACAGATGAAGTACTATCCATTTGATCGGGTACACTTGTCTGTTTAAAATTACCCATATTTGAGTCCTCTAACTGGCCTCTGGAAGAGTTTGAGCTTGTTGAGATACTCCCAAAAGAAGAACTTCTTTGGTTTCTGTTGGTTGCAAAACTGGAAGCAGAGTTCCCTATGGGCATAGGAACTGGGACATAAGGAGTTGCCATCTTCTTTTGGCCTTTGCAAAAATCCTGCACAATGCTGAGTCCAAACACTCAGAGAACAACTAATATGAAATCCATTATTTTCTTCTTAGGAATTCACTATCTAAAAACGAGAAGAACATGTTGATAGGTTAGTCTTTAATTTGGAGTATTATCCAAAAAAACCTCAGAATGTTCACATCCATTTCTTTTGATTTTGTGACACTCCATTACTTCGTTTGGAATGAAAACACACCTCAAACCTCTTCATTTAATCCCAAGATATCATCTCTAAGGATTCCCATTTGCAAGGTAAAGAGAGCAGAATTACTCCACACTCTTTTTCTTGACCTTCATATTACATGTCATCCTTTTTAATCTTCACTTTCTTTCCTTGTGATAGATTTCTGTAATGTTCATTTTAATCTGATATCATCTATACATTAGAGTTGGGAACAGGAAGAGTGGTAAAGACTTTCTGAAGCTTTATTGTCTACTTAGGGTCCTGACAGCTCCCCATACAGTACAAGGAGGGAAGGAGGGGAGAAAAGAAAGGGAGAATTATTCACATTTCCTTTTAATTAGTGAAACTCTAAAGAATTACCCAGAGTAGTAACAGTGAACCACAAGCTTAGATGCTACAAGGTAAATATCAATTGTTCTTAAGGTAAGTTTATTAAACCCAGGATCAAATGTATTTGAAAAAAAGTGGTCAAATTAAATTAATCAAGTAAGACCCAAACTTACATCCAACAAGATGAAATGATTGAAAGTTAAAATGTTCTTCATAGTTTCCAGATCATCAGCAATGCTACTATGCCAGAAACTGAGGGAACTTAACAAATCCTTATCACTCATACCCAGTAATCCCTGTTGTCAAAAGGACTGGTTTATCTTGTCTCAGAATCTCATAGTTATACAATGAAGAAAAGGTTTACCACCAAGTTGTTAAATAATAAACTAAGAAATTGTAATAACTACAGAGCTGTGAAATGGCACATAACAAGGGGGGCCTGCCTATCTTAACTACATCTAGGCAACTCTGCTGGTGAGAAAGGTAGGCACAGAGCCGCCCGGACTTGGAAAGATGCTGAAGTAAGATTTTTTTAATCCAGCACGTGGCTCTCGGCAACCTTCCTCATCATCAAAGATTCAAGAAACTTGAACTGCTGATTCACTGCTCCTCGGTTCTGCTTGGTGGCCTCCCCCCAAAAGAAGTAAATAAAAGTCTGAAATCTTATCCTTTTCAAGGCCTGTGGGATAGCCCTGCCCTTGCCACCCAACTACCTGAGGCCCCAGGGCTGGGGAGAGAGGACGCGTATCAATACAATCACTGACGTGCAAAGCCGTGAGCGCTACCCAAACTTTTAAGAAAATGTATTGGGATCATTAATAGCGTCTTCACTTTTGCCTTAGCATGGAGATGCTCCAAGGACTAACATCTTCGTCCTACACTGGAAAAGCTCGGTCAGGTGAGGTGGCCCGAGCCTGAGCAACGCGGTAGGAGAGAGAAGTGGGTGGCGAGAGAAAAGTGGAGAAACCCAGGCGCAGCTCGACCCTAGGAGCGCCGGGTCGGTGTCAGAGCAGTCCACGGGTCTTCGGCTCAGTGGACGGGGAGACCCTCTGCTCCCGGGGCTCCCAGGAGCCCCAAGACGGAGCCACCTCCGCCGCCCGGTGCGAGGCCAGCGCCTCCCACACGCTCGGCGGAGTCTGCGGTGGCCTGAGGATGGCCCGGAGGCTCCCGCGGGGCCCCTCCACCCTCCGGTGGAGTCCGCCCGCCGCCCGCCAGCCACGGGGGTGCAGGTGTCACTCGCATGAGCGCCCAGAACAGCGCCCGCTGCCTTGTCCCTACCTCAGCCCACTCCGCGATTCCGTTTGAGCGCACTTCCCTGTGACGGTTAAATCCGACCCTCCTTAACTGCAGCTTTTCCTCTCCACCCACAGGACCAAGAAGTCTCACGTGACTTTCCGCCCCCAAAGCAGCGGCTCCCAGCCTCAGCCGGGTTCTACCCTGGCCGTCCGGCCCCGGATCCTAGCGAGGTGGAGGGTGGGGCCAAGCCCGGCCGCCTCTCCCGGAAGTGACGTCACGCAAGGGCGATTTTTTTTTTTTTTTTCTTCCCTCCCCGCTCAATAACCCCCCAACCCCAGAGGCGCGGACTGGAGTTGTCCTGACAGGGCTCTTTGGCAGCCGGGTTGGGCCTTGTTTTGTGGTGAGAATTCTGCCTTCTCTGCCCTAGCTTTATTTTTATAAACTAACTGAGAAATGGGGGTTAAAACTCCCAGTTTGTCGCACAGGTGATCAGAAGATTACAGTTCCTAGGAAGAACTACGGCCAGCACTGGTCCAGGCTCTGCTTTGCATCATGGGACTTGTAGTCGTCACTAACTTGGGCTGGTTCTAGTAGATTATAGATTGTTTTCTAGAATTAGCGCTTTAAGGGATGACAATAGATTCTAAGATTGGGAAGACAGAACACTGCACTTAAGCTTATTCGCCCTATCATTGGCAGATAATTGAAATTGCTGAGTGGTATTGTTTGTTTTTTTACAGCCCAGGGAGCAGTTTTATCTCAAATGATACAATATTAGGCTTGTTAGACTTGCACATCTGAAGACCTGTAAAGTTACCGGGAAAGCTGTTTTTTGATAGTCAAATACCAAAATTTAGACAGTTTACAGGGTTGTTTATCATTAGAATTGTGCATTTTGATTTAAAGATCATCCCATGATTTCTAAGGCTTTGGAACATTCCCAAGACTGGGAAAAATTGATAGTTGTAATTTCAAAATGAGCATAGGAAGATAATCTGGTTTGTGGCATAATAATGGTTTTGGTTGATGATATTGCCCTTCTTGTGTGAGTGAGACATAAAAAGAGAATTTTGTGGAAACAGTGGACTAAAACATGAGGTAGTTTTCAGTTCAGAGTTGGCAATCTTTTATTTAAAAAAAAAAAGATGTTCAGTTCATTTTCTGTAAGTAAAATCTAGACATTTATCTATACCAAGTAGTCTGCAAGATAAAGAATATATATACTATCTATACCCTGTATGCTCCTTTCAATAATTTGTAAAGGAAGTTCTTCTTGGACAATTTCAACTTTTCTAGATCCTTCCTCCTCCTAACTGTGGTATTTGTACACTTCTGTCTCTTGAAAGTTTAATTTGCCTTGGCTTCCTTGATATTGGACTATCACGTTTTCCTCATTATAACTATCTTTTGCTACCACCTGCAGCTCTGTCCACAAGTGAAGGAAATACTCCAAGGCTCATTTTTTTCTTTCTTTTCTCTCTATATCCTTGCCACTTCAAGACCAAGAGTTTTTAAAGTTGAGGTATAATTTACATATCACATTACATTAGCTTTAGGTGTGAAACATAATTATTTGACATTTGTATATATTGAGAAAATGCTCATCACGATAAATCTAGTTAACATCTGTCACCATACATAGTTCCAGAAGTTTTTTCATGTGATGAGGACTGTAAGATTTACTTTCTTAGCAATTTTCAGATATTCAGTCAATACAGTAGTATGAACTATAGTTGCCATGCTCTACATTATATCCTCATAACTTACATAGTTTATAACTAGAAGTTTGTACCTTTTGACCCCTTTATTCATTTTGCTCACCTCCACTTCTGGCAACCACCAATCTATTCTCTGTATCAATGAGCTTGTTTTGTTTTTGTTTTTTTAAATTCCATATATAAGTGAAATCATATGATATTTGTCTTTCTTTTTTTTTTTTCCTAGGCAAAGAACTTTATTAACCTTGTTTCAAACTTTATTCCCAGGCTTCTTCAGCTTAATTAGCTGCAAAGAATGAATTGTGTATAAGCAAAAACTGAAAAGAACTGTAGTGTCCAAGGGGCTTGGGCTTAAAAATATTAGAGATCTAGATTTTATCAGATCCATGAACAAAATTTTAAAAAGCAGTCATAATATAAAATAGCAGCTCCCAGTAACTTCTTCAAGTTTTATGTTCTTCAGAAGTTGACTCAATTCAGTTTGCTTCATTCTTGGAAGCTTCATCAAAATTCTCCACAAGATCTGGAACTTCATTATCATCATCCTCTCCGGTAGCAAGTGGTGCTTTTCCATCCACAGATTGTTTGGGCAGAGCTTCAGCCAGTCTTCTTAAACTAGTCAGACTGTCTGCACCAAGTTGGTTTAAGATACTGGGTAGCATTTCTGTCAGCTGCTTTGTCTCAGCATGGCCTGTAATGGTGAAAGTGTTCGCTGCCAGTGATGCCTGAACTTTGGGGTTGTTAAAATGGATCACTGTTCCTTGGTTTGTGAACATATTCACTTCTTCAATACCAGAGATATTGTTTACCCCTAACTTCTTTAAGGAGAACTGAAGTTTTTTATCATCTGCTGTAGCCGTTCTACGAACCACCTTCTTCTTTCGGCGAGCAGTTCCTTTCCCACCAATGCGCACTTGTGCTTGCAGTTTGGCGAGTTTCTCCTGGTTCATGATAGTTTCTTTCATCTTGTTGGAGCAGAAATGGGATCGTGCGGGGGAATGGGGTTGGTGCTCAGGGGGTTTCGGACGGACCAGCTGAGATTAGGTGCATGCACGCGGGGACGCAGGATGGCAGCTAAAGCGATATTTGTCTTTCTGTGACTTATTTCACTTAGTGTAATGCCTTCTAGGTCCATCCATGTTTTCACAAGTGACAAGATTTCATTCTTTTTTATGGCTGTGTAGTATTGTGTGTGTGTGTGTGTGTGTGTGTGTGTATGTGTATATGTATATGTATATATAAACATCTTCTTTATCCATTCGTCTATTGATAGACATTTAGGTTGTTTCCAAATCTTGGCTATTGTAAATAATGGTGCAGTGAACATGGGAGTACATATATCTTTTTGAATTAGTGTTTTTGGTTTTCTTTGGATAAATACCCAGAAGTGGAATTTTTGGGTTATATGGTAATTCTATTTTTAATTTTTCTAGGAACCTCCGTACTGTTTTCCACAGCGGCTGCACCGATTTACATTCCCACCAACAGTGCATGAAAGTTCGCTTTTCTCCACATCCTCACCAACACTTGTTATTTCTTATCTTTTTTTTAAAATGATGAATGAGTTAGTTTAATTTATTTTTTTTAAGTAATCTCTATACCCAGTGTGTGGCTCGAACTCACAACCGCAAGATCAAGAGTTGCATGCTGTATTGACTGAGCCAGCCAGGCATCCCTATTTCTTGTCTTTTTGATAATAGCCATTCTGACAAGTGTGCGGTGGGTGATATCTCATTGTGGGTTTTTTTTAATTTTTTAGAAAAATTTTAAGTTTTTATTTAAATTCCAGTTAGTTAACATGTAGTGTAATATTAGTTTCAGTTATACAATACAGTGATTCAACACTTCCATGTAACACCTAGTGCTCATCACAAGTGTACTCCTTAATCCCCATTACTATTTAACCCATCTCCCCAATCCCCTGCACTCATTGTGGTTCCGCAATCCCCTGCACGCATTGTGGTTTTGATTTGCATTTCTCTGAAGATGAGTGACAGTTGAATATTTTTGCATAAGCCTATTGGCCATCCATATGTCTTCTTTGGAAAAATGTCTATTTAGATCCTCTGCCCGATTTTTAATTGGATTTTTTGTTGTTGTTATTGAATTGTATGAGTTCTTTGTATATTTTGGATATTAACCCCTTATCAGGTCCCACATGATTTACAAATCTTTTCTCCCATTCAGGAGGTTGCCTTTCATTTTATTGATAATTTCCTTTGCTCTTTAGAAGGTTTTTCGTTTGATATAGTCCCACTTGCTTATTCTTGCTTTTGGTGCCTTTGCTTTTGAGGCTGGATCCAAAAAAAATCATTGCCAAGACCCAGGTCAGGGAGCTTACCACCTTTGTTTTCTTTGAGGAGTTTTATGGTTTCAGGTTTTACATTCAAGTCTCTAATCCATTTTGAGTTAATTTTTGTGTATGGTGTAAAGATAGTAGTCTAGTTTTATTCTTGTACATGTGGCTGTCCAGTTTTTCCAACACCATTTATTGAAGAGACTCTCCTTGCCCCATCTTATATTCTTGGTTTCTTTGTTATAACTTAATTGACTGTGTATTTATGGGTTTATTTTTGGGCTCCTGAACAACTTTAATAATCAAGAAAGAATGACCTGTGGTTGTCAGAGTGAAAGTTACATTTTGACGGAGAATATGTAATGGCTAGTCTCTATGGAATATTTTAGTTAATTTTGGATGACTCTGTATAGTGTACACAATCAAATGGCACTGTATACATTTTAATTTGTAGAGTAACAGTAGACCATTTTTATGTCCTTTATTTTAATTTTATGTAAAATATATACATTTAGCAGGATATTTTGAGCCAACTCTAGGAACAGTTTTATACAATGATATATAGATACTGGTAATGGTGGGGGGAAGGGTTTGGGGAGAGAGGGAAGAATGGTAAAACAAGAAACAAAAAAACAAAACAAAAAAAACAGAAGAAAAGTATGTGCCACATACTTAGGCAGACATCTCTTGAGGTGGCTTCCTAGAGTCCCGCATTTGCCCCTTCCCTGGAACTGGTGGTCTGTCTTCTATAAGGCTGGGCCCCTGGTGGCCATGTTTGTAATGCATTAGTCTTAAAACAAATGTTTTTTGTCACAGTTAATTGTACCTGAGGAGGATATTTGACCTAAATTGTGTCCAAAGGATGCTCTCTCCTAGGAATTAAAAGGGGTGGGAGAAAGATACAGACTGGCAGTCACAGGAGGTAAAGGCAGATAAAGAAAATTTTGTGATAAGAAGGTCAATAAAGTCCCACTGCTGAAGTCACTGGAGTTGATCTGGTCCTTCCCCATTCTTGACTTTTACCTGGAGTTATGAGATACCCTAGTGTACTTGCAGTAGATTTGCTTTTTGCTTAAACCTAGCCAGAGTTTGTTCTTCTTATAACCAAAAGTACAACTACTACAGCAGGTTGGAAGGAGGCAAACTGAATATGAATTTTAAAAGCCGATAAAATGTAAACATTCCTTCTCAGTGACTTATAATAACTAAAATAATATAAAAAGCAACTCCTTTTCAGTTATTGTTTTGTTACACTCTCACGGCTTCCCTAATTTGTGTATGTTGTTTTCCACAGGTGGTGTTTCTGTGATTTCATGTTCAACTACCTTCTTCCACTCCCCGTTCTGTATTCCCTTTGCCTTCATGTTCAGGATCTGTAATCTACCGGCCTTCTCTTTTTCTCACTGCCATGAAATTGGAAGGGTCCAAAGAAAGAACCACAGGTGACCTATTCTTAAAGTAACAGGTGGTGACCAAAGCAGTGACAGGGGAACACTGACAGCCAACTTTATTGCAATTAACCTGTGACCTTTGCAGTTTCCTAAATCCATGGTAGGAATTATATGGCGTTTGTAATGGTATAGAGAAGACACTGTTCAGTACTCCTACCATTGATTCGTGACTTCCACCCATCAAATTACATAAGGAAAATTTTGAAAGCATATGTGGAAATTATACTGGAAATACAAAAAAGAGATCAAATTCTTTCACAAAATCACATTACAATTTTAGAATTGAAAGAGAGCAAGAAGATCATGGAGATAAGCCTCTATTTTAGAGCTAAGACTGCTGAGGAGAACAGAGGCTCAAAGATCTGCCTATAATCACGGAGCCAGTGAATCCTTGAGTCCCAAACTAGTAAGCTTCTCACCACACATAATAATAAGACACCCTTTCCTGAACACCTCTATGCTTTTATGTCCTAATGTCTTCCAGCCTCTCAATAGTGTCTTGCCTCTGGTATATTCTCAAGTAACATTTGATATCTGGGAAGTCTTCTTGGATTTTATGCGTGAGAAGGCCTGCATTGGGCCTTTAAGAGTTGGTAGGAATTGGGTAAGTAGAGAAGGGTTACAGGGCACACCAGGCAGAATCAAAGACTTGAGAGAAAACATAACAGAGTGTAGGGTGTTGTGGGTCAGTGAGGAGACCAGCCTGATTGGGTTGAAGGGTGTGTAGCTGGAAGTAGAAAGATGAGCTCCTATTCATTCCTCAAATTGTCTCAGATACAATCTCATCAGTAATGTCTATCTGATAGAATTAGGTAAAGTACCTCCTCAATGATCCTATTGTATTTGGTATGTGAATGGAGGCAATTATCACATTATACAGTGGGTACTGATTTATGTGTGCAACATAAGGGCCAGGATCATAAATTAGACATCTGTGTGCTGATAGTACCTTATATTGTACCCGAATAAGGCAAGTACTTCATGTATAGTCCCCGTGATTACTATTTTTTTTTTAACCTGGCCCACTTTACTTATTCACATTTCCTATAAAATCCCTTTAGACATTTGTTTTTTCAACTCCTAGTTTAGAAAATAAAATTGAATTCTTTGGGTCAGCCTGTGAGCCCCTTCATGAACTGACTTCTGTTTCCTCCAGTTTAATTAATTAATCCACTAACCGGCTCTTTATTGAGTGCCTCTGACATGCAGTGACTCTCACAGTCCAGCCATATCCGTTATTTCCCGTTCTGAGCGCTTCGTTTTCTCTCTTGCTGGCATTTGTTGTTGCTTTTGCCTGGGAACCATCCACTTCTCTCGTCCCATTCCTGAGTCCCAGCTCTAGGTGACCTCCATTCTTGTCTTCATCCCTCTCAACCATGTCCTCACAGATGCCCGACAGGCGTCTGCTGAGCCGTCCTCGTATTGGATGTGGTTGTCCTCGTGTGTCTGTCTTCCTGACTAGAACGCACGTTTCTTGAGGCAGAGATCATGTCCTTCTTCTTCGCTGGTTGGCAGAAACTCTGGCATATGTGGGGTCACACTGAATGAATCAATGAATGAAAAGGTGTGAATAAAGGTTTCTTACTGGATCAGCTTGGTTTAATGTGAACAGACAAATGCATACATATTCTCAGTGGCATTTGGTTTCAAAGAAATACCACCTGCTCTGTGAAACAAAGTGAAGCAGCTCTGGTTAAGAGAAAGGGTTCCTTTGTTTGTTCAGAGTAATTTGTAAACTGCTGGACTAGATAGATAATTTCTAAGGTCACTGAGGATCTAATGTCATATAAATGTATGTGTATCATTTGAAATCTGAAGCAGATAACTGAATGGATATCACCGCCTTAGCAATGCTAAGATCTATAAGAGGCATTAGGCTGAGCAAAAATAAAATGGAAAAAAAAGAGAAAAAGCTAAACTCCTGAAATTCAACAGACCAATGAATTGATATTATTGTCCATTTAAGTCTTTATCTCAATTAAATTTGGGATATGTTCCAACTCCTGGTATAAACATGGGGGAAAGAATTCTGTTTTCTGAAGTCCTAGAGCCATGTCCCAACATCTCAGTATGTAAGAGATCCTTCTAAAAAAGATAAAAATGTTTTCAGGTGAAAAGTAAAGATTTGGGAGAAGTAGTAAGTCTCTAATACATCAGCACCAGGATTCCTGCTCATCTTGTAGGTGAGCTTCATTACCTCTTCATACCTCCAATTCCATCTGGGTTACCTCTGGTCTTTTGTTTGGATTACTTCCAACTTTTTTTCATCTGTAATGTGCAACAATAATAGTTTTTCCTCAGAGGGTTGTTGTGAAAAGTAAAGAGTCATCATGCTTTTTTTAAAAATTTTATTTTATTGTTATGTTAATCACCATACATTACATCATTAGTTCTTTTTAAATTTTATGGTTATGTTAATCACCATACATTACATCATTAGTTTTTGATGGAGTGTTCCATGATTCAATGTTTGCATATAACACCAGTGCTCCATTCAATACGTGCCCTCTTTAATACCCAGCACCAGGCTAACCCATCCCCCCACCCCCCTCCCCTCTAGAACCCTCAGTTTGTTTCTCAGAGTCCATAGTCTCTCATGGTTCATCTCCCCCTCCGATTTCCCCCCCTTCATTTTACCCTTCCTACTATCTTCTTTTTCTTTTTAACATATAATGTATTATTTGTTTCAGAGGTACACGTCTGTGATTCAACAGTCTTGCACAATTCACAGCGCTCACCATAGCACATACCCTCCCCAATGTCTATCACCCAGCCACCCCATCCCTCCCACCCCCCACCACTCCAGCAACCCTCAGTTTGTTTCCTGAGATTAAGAATTCCTCATATCAGTGAGGTCATATGATAGATGTCTTTCTCTGACTGACTTATTTCGCTCAGCATACTACCCTCCAGTTCTATCCACGTCTTTGCAAATGGCAAGATTTCATTCCTTTTGATGGCTGAATAATATTCCTGTGTGTGTGTGTGTGTGTGTATACATACCACATATATACACATATACATATATATATATATATATATACACATACCACATCTTCATTATCCATTCATCTGTCGATGGACATCTTGGCTCTTTCCATAGTTTGGCTGTTGTGGACATTGCTGCTATAAACATCGGGGTGCACGTACCCCTTCAGGTCACTACATTTGTATCTTTGGGGTAAATACCCAATAGTGCAATTGCTGGGTCATAGGGTAGCTCTATTTTCAACTGTTTGAGGAACCTCCATACTGTTTTCCAGAGTGGCTGCACCAACTTGCATTCCCACCAACAGTGTAGGAGGGTTCCCCTTTCTCCGCAGCCCCACCAACATCTGTCGTTTCCTGACTTGTTCATTTTAGCCATTCTGACTGGT